>NW_017728994.1:14227271-14233571 GCF_001723915.1 Gavialis gangeticus | reverse complement strand
GAGGGCAGCAGGGGGGGCCCCCCCCCCCCCCCGTGTTCCCCTGGCTCAGTGATTAGCTGTGGGGGGACCCTGGGTGCCCCTCCAGACCCAGGAAGCACCAGTCACTGAGCCGGGAAGGGTATAAGGGAGCCCCCAAGCATGCTGCCCCGTGGACCCAGAAGTGGACTGGAAGTGCTTCTCATCCACTTCTGGGTCTGTTGCCAAGTGCACCGGGACCCCTCCTCCCCATCCCCATGCTCCTGTGGGACACTTCATCTACCCCACCATCTCAGCATTCATGAGCCACCTGGTACTTTGAGGTATGTAGAAAAAACATTTAAAGCTGTGTCTATGTCCGAATCATCGAATCTTTCCAAATTGATTCAGAGGGGTCTGATTTGATTCGGAGGGATTAAAGGGTCTCCTGATTCAATTCAGATTCAGAGATATGGCTCGATTTGGGCCAAATCCCCACCAAATCAAATCAGTGACCAAAGCTTTTCACAGCCCTACTGTAAATATAGGTATAACTCTTCTACTCCTTGAATTAGGCTTATGCAGAGGGAATAATCAGAATCTATTTGAACTAGTCAAGAAACCTCCAAGGTTGAGTTAGGTGAGTATGTGAAGGTCATAAATGAAAAGCAAGCACTGCCCAAGTTTGACATGAAGCATTCCTTTAGTTCTGCAGGCACATTAGCAAACCACAACTTTTACTTGGAATAGGAGAACTAGTACAGAAAATAGGAACCAATCAATCGTTACAAGTGTTACCAATTTTTAAAAAATTATCTGGAACCAACTGCATTTGAAAGTGATAAAGTATTTTTCTGATTTCAGACATCCAGAGGTGTTGCTGTTTTGATGATGTTTTTGGCCTTACTTTAGTAGAAGGTATAAGGAAACTTAAAATACTACACTGTATGAAGATTTCTTGCTTTGCTGAACTAACTGGCCCAACCATATTCTCAGTCTGTGTTGATCAAATTTAGGATGCGTGGGTCTATGTACACGTGTGTGAGGGGGAGGGATTTGAAATAGCCAATTTTATTTCTGGATACATTAATTGTGATGTTCAGTTGTTTTGTTTAAGATAATTTAGTCACTCCCGTCTTCACTCTATGCTCTGAAAACATTGTCAACCTTTTTAGAATCAAGGCACCCCTTGTTATACTCAAGTATATCTCAGAAAATGCTATCTCTTTGCTTTCACACTTTTTTTTTGCCACCAGAAAAATAATAGAGCAATGTTTCTGTTGCAAAGAACTCAGAGAGACCATAAAAGGTCAGAATGCTTTTGATGTTAAGGATTCCTATTTGAAATCTCTAGGTTTATATTGTGAATCATGTGCTGGTTTTTGAACACCTGAAAGTACTAATATTAAGCAGCACTTTGTGGCACCATTAAAAGGATCCCAGAGTGCTACAGCACCCTTGCTGAGAATTACTCCTTTAGGCATATCACACAAGTTGAAATATAGACTTTATTCCAAAAACTTCTAACCTAAGTATACACACAAGCATAACCACCTGAATTAATGAGTTTATGTTGGATAACTTCTTTGAATGAAGACTACTACTATCAAGCAACTTTTCAACCCAGACTGTCCAAAGTCTTTGATTTATACATTAAAATGCATTTGACATCCTTCATTTGGCTAGCTCTTCCCCTTTTTAGCTTTATTCTGAGAGACCCCTCATTATAGCAATGTTTTGGCCTTTGACCATCGCCAATTATTTCTTCACTGTTCCTCCTTCCACCCTCAATATCAAGTAAGTTTTTTGCTTTCCATTCCATCGTCACCTTAGCTATCTCTGCTCACTAGCTTTTGCTTCCAGCTGTCATAATTAAAAGCAGAAACATTAGAAATTATAGAGGGAACTCACAGTCCAAAGAACCACTGAGCAGAACATAATCCCAGCTAGGGAAACAGCTGAAAATGAGAACTTGTGCTCACTCTAAGTTTGTGGCTGGTTAAAGTGCCTTCCACAGCTTTTTTTTCTGCAGATCATCTTGCTTTTTACAAGGCATTATGAATCCCACTTGGAAGCAGATTTATTGAGATATGGTATGATTTTATCTGCACCCAAGCAGGTATTCCCCATCCTGAATCAACTGTTATATATCTTCCTGGCTTGTTTGTTTGCTGGTTATGTCAGTCTATTTTCCTACATAGAGTTTTGCTCTGTGTCCATGCTGTTGGCAACTCCTTATTCATATGGTGGCATATGGCCAGATGTCTTAATGATTCAGTCTTAGGGAGTGAACACACCCATGTGATACTCCTGAATAATTAGAAACTGTGCATTGTGCTTGAGTAGGATTACCATATACCCAGATTTTCCCAGACATGTCCTCTTTTTTGGACCCCTGTTCTCATGTCTAGGTGGGTTTCTAGAATGAGAGCAAATGTCTGGGTTTTTGCTCTTCCTCTGCTCTCCTGGGCTGGCTGCTTGGGGCTGAGAGCAGTGGGCAAGGTGATTGGCTGCTGGGGGTCATGGTCCCTGAACAGGCCCCAGCCAGGTAAAGAGACACTGTGTGTGTGTGTGGGTGTGTGTGGGTCTGCATGTGCGCAACACAAGAGCTGCTTGGGCAGCAGGGTTGGGGGGCAGGGTGCTGTGGTCAGGGTGCAGGGCACTGGCAGGGCTGGGGGGGAGGAATCTGTGGGTCAGGAGAGAGGGGCACCAGCAGGGCTGGGGCGCAGGGGCTCTAGGTCCAGAGTGCACAGCACTGGCAGGCCTAGGGGGCAGGGGGTTGTGGATCAGGAGTGAGGGGTACTGGCAGTGCTGGGGGGCAGGTGCTGTGGATGGGAGTGAGGGGCAGCACCAGGGCTGGGGGGCAGGAGGCTATGGGTTGAGTGGGGGAGTGATGGGGGCTGGCAGGGCTGGGAGATCAAGGGAGGGGCAGAGGCAGGGCGGTGGTCTGACCCCATCTGACTTTCTTCCCTTTGGGCAGGGGCTGGACCTGATGATCTGGTGAGGTCCCTAATGTCTATGGAATCTATTTAAAGTGGTAAAGACCAAGGTGGATTGTGAGGAACTATAGAAAGATCTGGCATGATTGATTGAATGGGCAACTAAATGGCAGATGAAATTCACTTGTAGATACAGTGAAGCAAACAGGCGAAAATAACATAAACTGTACCTACACTATATTGGGTTCTACATTATCTGTTACCACAGGAAAAAAGATCTGGGACTTACTGTAGACAGTTTGCTAAAAACATCAGCTCATTGCTCAGCAGCCATTAATAAAAGCCAGCAAAATGTTAGGGGTTATTAAGAAGGGAATTGTATACAAAATAAAAAATATCATTATGTCCCTTTATAAATGCATGTTGGATTTACACCATGAATTCTGTGCCCTGTTCTGGTCTCCACACCAGAGAAGGTACAGCAAAGGGGAACAAGGTTGGTTAGTGGTATGGAGGGGCTTCCATGTGAGGAGAGACTAAAGAGGCTAGGTCTGTTCAGTTTAGAAGAGAGAAATTTGAGGGACCTGATAAGGGTTTACAAAATACTAAATGATGACGAGAAAATAAATAGGGATTTATTTCTTATTATCTCATACAAGAACTATGGGTCATAACATGAAACTAGCAGGGAGTAAGTTCAAAACTAACAAAAAGAAGTTTTTTGTCACATAGCATATTGTTAAAGAATGGAATTCATTGCCACCAAATGCTGTGGAAGCTGACAGTTTAGCCAGATTCAAAAAGGGTTTGGACAAATTATTGGAGGAAAGGTGCATTAGTAGCTATTGAGCATGGGAGTTAGGGATATAGCCTCTGAATCAGAACTTCCTAGACCTAAAATCCTGGAGGATGCAAGTGAGAGGGAAAGTGGGGAAAAAACCCTGGTCACATCTAGTCCATTCCCCTTTCAGCATCCACTCTTTGCCACTGTGTGGCACAGGATACTGGGCAAAATGAATCTGGTCTGAACCAGTAAGTGGCACTTCTTATGTTCTTTTGCTTTTCCAGCATTTCTTTGAACAACTACTCCATATTATAAACCGAAGAGATGCAATCAAGAGGTGCTCTGGTTTGCATGGTCCAAAGGATTCTGTGATCATCTTCCGAGCAGTCGCAAATCTTCCTCTTGTGCGTGGATGACCTCTATCTGATACAAGAAGTCTATGGGCCAATGAGAGAGAAAGCACTGCTCTACCTGGTACTGGAAACTGGGGATGACCTAATCAGTGACCTAGCAATTGAAGGGAAGCTGGGTGACAGCAACCATCAGCTGATCACTTTCACCATCCTCCTTAAAGCTGGTAAGTCAGTCAGCAATACAGAGGTCCTTGACTTCAGGAAAGCTGACTTTGACAAGCTCAGGAGGCTTGTCAGTGAGGCCCTAAGGGACCACGACTCCAAGGAGAGGGGACTTCAGGAAGAGTGGTTACTCCTCAAGGGAGCGATCCTTGATGCACAAGGTCAGGCTATTCTGTCTTGGAGGATAGGCAGCAAAACAACACAGCATCCACCTTGGCTCATCAGGGAACCAGCGAACCTCCTGCATCTAAAAAGAAAGACCTTAAAAGGATGGAGGATGGGAACCGCCTCCAAGGAAGAATATTCTGCACTTGTCTAGACCTGCAGGGAGTGAACCAGGACAGCCAAGGCTGCGATGGAACTCCAACTGGTTACTTGTATCAAGGATAATAAAAAGTCCTTTTTTAGATATGTGGGAAGCCAGAGGAAAAGCAAGGGCAAAATTGAACCCCTGCTAAACCAGATGGGACAACTGACAACTGATGCCCAGGAAAAAGCCCACCTGCTAAATGGGTACTTTGCATCGATCTTTCACCAGTCCCAGGGGTGCCCCAGCCCCTTAAGGGGCAGGGAGGCCTGAGTGAGGGAGATTCCTTGCCCCCCATCAATGCTGACCTTGTGAAGGAACACCTTGAGAGGCTGGACACCTTCAAGTCAGCCGGCCCTGACAATCTACAACCCAGGGTACTCAAGGAGCTGGCCAGCATCATAGCTCAGCCCCTGGCACGGATCTTTGAGAACGCCTGGCACTCTGGTGAAGAGCCCAAAGATTGGATGAAGGCCAATGTGTAGTGCCTATCTTCAAGAAGGGGAGGAAAGTGGATCCGGCAAACTACAGGCCCATCAGCCTGACCTCTATCTTGGGGAAGGTCTTAGAAAAGATTATCAAAGGGGCAATTCTCAATGGAGTGGCCGATGGCAACATCCTGAGGGATAGCCAGTATGGGTTTGTTGTGGGTAGGTCTTGCTTGACCAATCTCATTTCCTTCTACGACCAGGTGACCTATCACCTGGACAAGGGAGAGGAGATTGATGTCGTATATCTTGACTTCAAAAAAGCCTTCGATCTGGTATCCCGTGATCACCTCTTGGCAAAACTGGCAAACTGAAGCCTCGGATCCACCACAATCTGCTGGATGGGGAACTGGCTACATGGTTGGACACAGAGGGTGCTGCTTGGCGGAAGTCAATCGTCATGGTGCCCTGTGACCAGTGGGGTCCCCCAAGGCTCTGTCCTTGAATCTATATTGTTCAACATCTTCATTAATGATGTGTACATTGGAGTCAGAAGCAGACTGGCCAAGTTTGCCAATGATACCAAACTCTAGGGTAAAGCATCCACACATGAGGACAGGAGGGCAATCCAGGCTGACCTTGACAGGCCCAGGAAATAGGCAGATGAGAACCTGATGGTGTTGAACACTGAAAAATGCAAGGTTCTCCACCTTGGGAAGAAAAACCTGCAACATCCCTATAGGCTCAGCAATGCTACGCTGGTTAGCACTACGGATGAAAGGGACTTGGGGGTCATGACTGACCACAAGATGAACATGAGCCTTCAGTGTGATGTGGTCACTAGTAAAGTGAGCAAAATGCTGGCTTGCATCCATAGCTACTTCTCAAGTAAATCCCAGGATGTCATTCTCCCGTTGTACTCGGCCTTGGTGAAGCTGCAGCTGGAGTATTGCGTCCAGTTTTGGGCTCCACAATTCAAAAAGGATGTGAAGAAGCTTGAGAGAGTCCAGAGAAGAGGCCCACGCATGATCAGAGGTTAGGAAGACAGACCTTACGACAACAGGCTGAGAGCTACAGGACTCTTCAGCCTGGAAAAGCACAGGCTCTGGGGCAATCTGATGGCCACCTATAAGTTTATAAGGGGTGTCTTCCAGGATCTGGGGGAACTGTAGCAAAACACACAATTTTTCTTTTTATTTATTTATTTATTTTAAAATGCATTCTCTCAGCTTCCCTAACTGTTTCTGACGTTTTCTCTCCCTCTCTATTCCCTATAAGTGAGCTCAGACTTAGGATAAGCTTTAACATTTTT
>NW_017728994.1:14226102-14226817 GCF_001723915.1 Gavialis gangeticus | reverse complement strand
CCAGCAACTCTACCATTGTACCCCACCATTACAGACACCGAAAACTGCACATTCCTGCATAGAGCATACATGCTCAGTACGCAGGGATGACCCTTGCCTGGGCATGCCTTCTGTCACTAGGGTCACAGAGTGAAGACAGACCCAGTGGGATGCCCTCTCCATCTGGACCAGCACCATGCCACACCACCTATCTACCCAGAGGCCCTGCCAGCGACCCACCTCTGGACAACACATTGGACAAGGACCCCTTTCCAGCCTGGGATAGGTAGATATTACCTGCACACCTCCTTCTACAATTTGGACTCTCTCTGTCTCTCTCTCTCTCTTCCTGGACTTCAGTGGACTTCAGCCCCTGCACCAAGCGTCTCTAACCCCTGCTGCCTTTGTGTGTGTGTGTGTGGGGGGGTGGGGGGCGGGTGGGTGCAAGGGAATGAATAAGACATTGTGTTACCAACTCCCTTGTTCAATAAAACCACTGTCATTTGTAACCCCGAGTTGGGTCATGTTTTACTGAATCCCAGTCCCTTCCCTATCTTCAGTTCCAGCCTCATTCTCTCTCTCTCTCTCTCAGCTCCAGTGCCCCCTGTGCTATTTTCCCAATCTCCTCCTAGTTCCATCTTCCCTTTTCTACCACCTCTCAGCCTCTCCTTGCTTTCATGCTGTCCCTGCTGCCTTTCAGCCTTGCATGCCATCTACTGCCTTTTCCCTGTGACTT
>NW_017728994.1:14220595-14221102 GCF_001723915.1 Gavialis gangeticus | reverse complement strand
TGCTTTCCCACTGCCCTGCTGCCTTTCAGTCTCTCCTGCTGCTTTTCCTGTGATTTTTCTGCTGTCTGTTTCTCTGTTTTCAGGCTTCCCCTGCACCTTCTGTAGTCATCCCCGCCCCCGCAGCTTCCCAGCTCCTCATGGCTGTTCTGCAGTTTTCTCCAGCAGCTGGAGCCTTTCTCCAGCTCCCATCACCTACTGCTGCTCCCTGTAACTTCTCTAGCTGCCCTGGAGCTATCCTCTGGCTCCCCACACCAAGAGCCCCTCTTTAGCACCTACACTTCCCATTAGTCCCATTTTTCCTCTCCCCACCTATCTTTTCAGCTCCCCTGTACATAACTCTGGCTCCAGTCCCAGCCTCTGTGCCGGCATCACTCCCCTGTTCTCTAGGCTTTGGGCATTGTCTTTTAATCAATTAAGATCAGTTAACCTAAAGTTACCCCTGAGCCTCACTTCTTCAGCTCAGGCCCCGCTAGTCTACTGGTTCTAATCCCGGTCCTGGACTATCAC
>NW_017728994.1:14204680-14220553 GCF_001723915.1 Gavialis gangeticus | reverse complement strand
TACCTTAACCTTTCTCCAGGTATCCCAAGTGCACCAAGCACATACATACATACATATCACAACACCCAACTTAGGAACTCACCTGTGTGTATGCGTAGGTGGGTGGTATGTGTGTGAATTAGTGAATACACATATATAGATATCATTGTGTGTGCATGGTATATGAATTAGTAATCCACATATGTGTATTGGATGTGCAGGTGTTGGTAACAGATTCTGTCTAAATTTGGTGTGTGTAGCATGTATGGACTTAAACTGGTGATAGGTGTGCCTGAACCTAGACTGGTTATTTTGAATGTGTGTGTATCTGAGTTGCTAGTGTGAGTGTGTATGCATAGTAGGGGTGTATGCACCTAGTGAGTGTCTGTGTGCTTAATTGATTTTTATGTGTGCATGTGCAATTGTACACCATGCCCTCCTGTCTAACAGCACAATATTGAGATCCTGAACGTTGGCCTGACCCCTCAGGGCAACATAATGTCTGTTCACCAGAGCACCCCAAGGGATGACAAGGTCGAACAGTTATAAACTCCTGCAGGACCCTTTCAGGCTGGACATAAGGAAGAATTTCTTTACTGTCTGAGTCCCCAAGGTCTGGAATAGCTGCTATCGGAGGTGCTTCAAGCACCTACTCTGAACGTCTCAAGAGAAATTTGGATGTTTATCTTGCTGGGATCCTATGACCCCAGCTGACTTCCTGTCGCTGGGCAGGGGGCTGGATTTGATGATCTTCTGAGGTCCCTTCCAGCCCCAATGTCTATGAAATCTATGAAATGAGCACTAGCATCACATTCAAGTACCAGCATGTATAACAGGGATGCAGGTAACCAGAGCTTGATGTGCTTTAAGCAGAAGTAGTGGATTTGAGAAGGATGGTTTGCCCCTCTTGAGCATTCAGGCAACTCAGGGTGCATCTACACAAGACACTGACTGCACAGTCATTACTGTGTAGTCATTTAGTATTTGTATAAGCAAGTACTAATGACAGTGCTGAAACATGCATTACTGTGAAGTAGCACTGACGAATGGCTTTTTTGTGACACTGGCTGAGCAGTTTCTGCCATGTGATGCTACTGTGCAGTAGTCTAGGGCAGGGTGTTTAAGTAGTCATTTTCTACCAGAAAGGGAAAAGTACTCTTCAGGCTGAGCTGAAGTTGTTAATGCTGAGCTTTTTTGGCTATGCATGTGTCTCACCTAGACTTGCTGACATGATGAAAAAGCAGGTGTAACTCATCTTAACATAAAAAACATGATCACAGTTAGATATAGTCCAGCTAGGTAAATAAGTTCATGCTGAATTATGTTTCAAATGGGTAGTTGACATTGTTTAAACAAAGCCTGTAATTGAATATTGTGAGTATTGATCCTCAAATACCAAGAAGGTAGAAACAAGTATTGTTTGTCATGTATTCTGTTGTTTCATTATGTCAACCCAGATGCATTACTCAGCTGTGTTGTCTTAAGTCAGGGTCAGTCTGTTCATTTCTAGTCTGTTTGTTCTGTTCATTCATTTTTCTCAGATTTTTGATTTTCAGGCATGAAAGATATTCTGCAATGACCAGTGATGAAGAAAATGGCTAAAACTGATTTTAGCAAGGTATTGTTCAAAATTATTAGTTTGAGAATTGAAGGGTTTTTTCACCCTAATTCTGTCTGGCCACCAGTGTTTATCCTCCCACATGAACATTTTTAATATCATTGCTCCAAATGTTAATTTCAAGCAGTTCGAAGAAACTTGTAGATCTGAGCTTTTCTATTTGCATGCTCATGGAAAGCAATTAAGTTTGGCAATTCTGAAGCAATTAAATATAATAAATGGCTCAGCAGCACTCTGAATACCTAAAGGTGAAGTGCCTAATCATTGGTTGGAACAGTCCTATGAGGATTTGCTGGTATTATAAATCATGCAAAATATGATGCCTCCTCTTTAAAGATTTTTTCCCTTGTTTGTGAATTTCCAGATATCCATTTATGCTTTGTCTCGGGCACTTATCAATTCAGCTGTGGCAAATTTGGGCAAGAAATGGTTTTAGTGGAAAGTTACCTGATGCCATACTTGGTAACTTCAAGCTGAGTATAACATTGCAAAGGTAGAATTCTTAATGAAGGCTCACTCTTTTGGTTTGGTCAGCAGAATATTGCATCTAATTTTGCATCCGTGTTGACCTAGTTTTGGGAAGCTAACTCCTGTGGGGGCCTAAACGACTGCCTTCCCCCAGCATATTTGTTGAAAGCTATTCTGTGCAGTCTTAAAAGGAAAGGAAGTAAGCAAGATTTAGTTTGGTCTGAAAATTAGAGTCAATGGTAGAGGTTTAATGGGGCAGCTCTGTGCCCTGGGCTGTGGCAGTGCATGGAGCAATGCTGGCTGCTGTATTGCCTGTGGTTGCGGCATTGCAGTCAGCCACCAGTTGCAGCAGCAGCTATTTTTGAACTCTTAGGAACATAATAGGGTTTCCATAGAGATTCATTCTGACCAGTGATCCAAACAGCTTGTATATCTCCCATTGTGATGGAAAAGTCTAAGATAATAAAACAGTTGTAAATTAAAGGCATTGTCTGCTGTCTTAAAAATGGGGAGTCCTAAAAATCTTTCCAAGTGAACCTAAGAGGGAATAGCTAACTGTACCATTGTTCTCCTTGGAAGACAGGAGATTTCACTAATCCAGAGCTTCGTCACTTTGCAAACATATATACAAACTGGATGCTGACTGAAATGCCTGTTCTCTCAAAGTCCAGCTAATTTCTCTTTTAACACTTGTAAATTAGCAGCCACAGCTGGTAAACCAAGTGAGTGAATTAAAAATATAATAATTAAACACCCATTCAGAGAAACATCCACAATGAGGGCACTGCTGCCTCCTTTGCTATGACTCAGTAAAATGTAATTCTAAAGCTTTAGACGCTTCCGTTGTGTCAAGCATCAGTCATTATTACTAAACAATACCAATTACATGTAATATGTTCTGAATAAGGGATGATGGATAGGTAACTTCTTGGAAAGGATTAGAATTAATGATCAGGATTTAGCCTTCATCCAACTCAATAACTGTCTTTCTAATAATTTAAAAACTGAACAGGAGTTTGTGTGGGGGTTTCTGCAATTCACCCACATTTGAGAAAAGGTCCTTTGACTTTCCCTTTGTATATGCTTTAAACTAGAAACTTTTACTGAGGTCTGATTCGTTCAAATAAATTGACGCAGAAACAAAAAGTCTTCCAAAAACTCAGTAGACCACCAGATGATTATTTCAGATACATTTAAATATTTCTATTGACTGAAGTCCAGCAAAGTTTTAGGCTGAATAGGACCAGAACTTAGTGATAAGCATCTGTGGTGGGTGGGAAGAGAGAGATGCTCAGCCTGAGAGCTTCTGGTTGCTTAGCTAAAAAGAAAAAATAAGGCCTTTCCCAAGTTGCATAAACGGATGCAGGAAAGTGGTTCCTCATATAGGCTAGGGCCAGACATTACACACAAACCACTTCAAGTGATCAGAAATTGGTTTAAACCTGTAACAAAACAAACATTCAGTGCACATAAACCAGTTTGAAAATGTCTGAAACTAGTTTAAGGTAAACCTGGTTGAATGTAGTATCAGACTTAATTAATTTAGCTCAAACCAGTTTATGCAATGTCTGTCCCAGACCACTTGCTGATTTACGTTAAATCAGTCTCCCCCAGCATCCCAGAATGCTCTCTGGGCTGGGTGGAGCTCTGCTCTCTGCTCCAGTGATTTGGGCTGGTAGCCAGAGCAGTGGCAGGGTGTGGCCAGATGCTGGCCTGCCATGGTCCCTAAGGCAAATTTCTCCCTCCTTTCCCTCTCCCCTCCCCCATCTCTGCTGGCAAACCAGGAGCCAGTCAATGAGTGGGGGCAGGGTGGCAAAACTGGAAGTGCTAGTAGTGCACGCCAGCAAAAACAAAAGCACCAGCAGCGTGTGGTGCATGATGGCACAAACGGTGCAAAGTGCTAGGAGCTCTACCCCCCACTTCTCTGGACTGCTGCTGCGTACTGCCTGGGGCTTTCCCAAGTACCCCCAGGGGTATGCATGCCCCCAGTTGACAACTCCTGCTCTACACAGTAAAGACTCCATAGGTCTTCTTTAAATGAGTGGAGTTTCCCCTATTGTCCTTGACTAGCAGGTTGTTTCCTCCACACTGCTGTGTATCAGCCAGTTGACTGCTACCTTTCATATCAAAGATAGCTGCATTTCATATGGTGATATGCAAAGTACTTTGGTGTACTACAAAAATTACATGCACATAAAATATTATTAGAGAGTGCCTGCTATAGAAGGTTCAGGTACCAACCATGGACATCTTTCTACCAGTGATATGAACTGCTATTCTATAGAAATCTATTACTGTTGGTCCACAATTAATAGAACCTCTGCTTCTGTTTTGTGTACAGGGTTACAAGAGTTGGAGAAACTTGCTGCTGTCTGTGCAAGTATTATACCTTGCTGCAATAGTATGGATTCACCGCTGGAGTGACATAGTGGGAGCGTACCAGCTGGCATACAGTACTTACAACAAGATAAAAAGGACATTTTGGTCACAGATTTTAAGGCAAACTTCTACAATTACAGAAAGTGCTATCAGTTGTAACTGGGTATCACAGTAGTTTAACAAGAGAAGTTTTGCAGCAAAGAGTTTTTATCAACCTGCTTTGAAGACAGTTCAGACAGTAGACAGGAATGAAAATCTTTATACACTAGGGCTGTACAAAACGGGCTGTACTTGATTTGGATTCGGCCTGAATCAGGGACAGTGATTCAATTTGTTGATTCAGATCACTGTCCCCAACTCGATTCAGCCTAATACAAATCTGAAGATTCGACACTGATTTGGAGAATCAGCAATTCGGCCATAGACACAACTTTAAATGTTTTTCTGCATACCTCAAGTTATCAGGCGCAGTTCACAAATGCTGCCATGGTGGGGAGGATGGAGCATCCCACAGGAGCATGTGGGGGCCCTGAATGCTCAGCAGCGAATCCAGATGTGTACTGGCTACGGGGGGACCTCAAGTACCCCTCCAGACCCAGGAGGCTCCAGGTGCCCTGCGCGTTCCCCAATGGACCCAGAAGTGGACCAGAAGTGCTTCTGGTCCACTTCCAGGTCTACTACTGAGTGCACTGGGGAGCCCCCACGCTCCTCTGGGATGCTCCATCCGCCCCACCATCTCAGCATTCACAAGCTGCCTGGTGCCTTGAGGTATGTAGAAAAAGATTTAAAGCTCTGTCTATGTCTGAATCGTCAAATATTTCCGAATCTCTCCGAATCGATTCAGAGAGATTACAGGATCTACTGATTTCATTCAGATTCAGAGATTCAGCCACCAAATTGGGCCGAATCTCTGCTGAATAAAATCAGGGACTGAAGCTTCGCACAGCCCTATTACACACCTTGATTAAAAGTTGTAGAAAAATGCTGTTTAACATTTAAAAAGCATGTGGTCCTACAACTGAAAATCTAGCAAAATGCATACAATGACAGAGATTTAAAATTTCACATGCCACCTCAGTGCTGTCAGGTATAGGCTTCTTCATGCACAAGCATGCCATCTTACTTTTTATATTTCAAATATAAAATATATATGTTATATAATATAATGACTCAGATCAAAACTCAAGCTCTGCCAGTTGAGATGCTTGTTTTAGGAAGAACATTTTTTTTAAGTCTCAGGAAAAAGCAAATCAAAATAAACACCCAGATAGTTATACCAAATACCAAAATGTAAGACAAATATTCCTGTATTCAGGGTTTCTGAACTCAGACACTAGACTAATGTTTCTCAAACTATTAATACCTGAGGCTCATTTTTTTTCTGGATTAAAATTGGTGGCACGCTTCACTCTTAAGCCTGAAAAAGTGTGTGTAAGTGTGTGTGTGTGTGTGTTTGTGTGTGAGAGAGAGAGAAAGAGATTTGGATGTATAAAAATATTTGAAAAATGTATGTATTTTTCATAATATGTAACGGATTTCATTTACCTGCCACAGTAAATCATCCCAGCACTGCGATGCACTCTTAAAAAAACGACACCAAATACATCTTTATTTAAGTAAAGGATTAGTCTTTATATTAGTGATTCTCTACCTTTTTAGCCTCAAGCTGCTGAAGCTGTTCTTCCAGGGTCTCACACACTAGTGACCACCCCTGCAGCCATTCCTGCTGGTCCCAGGAGTGTTGGAGAAATGGCAGGAACAAGCTGGGCTGCAAAGCCCAGCTCCAACTCTGTGTCTGCCTGCCCGGCCACTTGCAGCAGAGCACATTGTTGGGACTGGAAAAGGGGGGTAGTGTGTGTGGAGGGGCACAGCACAGAGGGTGCCTGGGACAGGGAAGGGTAGGGAAAGGCAGCAGCAGTGGTGGCAGATCCCAGGGGAGCTGATGCAAGCACAGGTGGAGTAGCTGAGGTGGGTGCTAGCTTGAGGAGGAGAGTATGTACCACCTGACACAGGGGGATCTCAGAGACCAGTTATACTCCAGACAGTGTCTATTGTTCTGTTCCTTTGGAGATGATTTAAGAATTCTTGTCCATAAAAATAGGCCCCATTCTTCAAATACTTTATGCAGTCAGTGGCATTATTATGTTTTTACATTTCTAGTTCATCATTAACTTATTGTTTGCAAAAATTTTTGGAAAATCTACATTTCAAAAATTATTACTGGGACCTCTCTATTTCATTTCACTGTATTTACATTTTAGTTTTGGGAAATAGATTGCTTCCTAAATCCAGTCAGAGGGACAATTTTCTGCCTGTCAAAGCACATCAAGAAGTGGCTATATTAATATGCTATTAGTTACTGACAGTTGATGTCAAAAGTCTTAGGATAAAAACAATGCCTTAATGTGGAGATAGGTGATGGATTAAACAGTGTATATGTAAATGTGTTTTTAATGGCATCACATTTCTTTTAGCCAAATACAGCTAGCTCAGTTGCTGTCACAGCTCTTCATATCTTTGACAGGTTAACTGATGTTAGAGGTCTGGTTCTGGAGCACCCAGCATGTTTGTGGAAGAGATATCACCATGAATTAACATAGTCGCAAGTTACTTTAGAACTACAACTAAAATTGAATGCCAATTCTTTCCACTCTTTGTGGTTTCCACACCAAATGATATACCAGTGTTTCTATTCCACATAGCTCTCAGCTTCCTTCTGGTTTACTATGTATAGGGTCATAGTAATGGTTCCATTTACCTTCAGTTAAGTTGGTGATGTACATTTGGCTGCTTCCAGCATGGTATGAATTTCCTAGGGTGACAGAAATGACAACTGTCCCATTCCTCCAACTTCTATCTATGCAAAGGGTTAAAAAGCTCTGTCCCCTCTTACCCCTAAGGAAAGTTCTGGGTGCATTTTGTGTATCCTACTATGCCCACACCCATACAGTTACTAAAAGGTACAGCACATTTATTATATATATTTGTGGCTATGCCTCACTTGTTTTGGAATCTCTGCTTGGGGGTACCTCTTGTGGATAGTTTGAAGTGCCCAATTCAGCATGAGAAGACACTCAGCATAGCTGTGTTCCTTACTACATTGCTCATGGATGACCCTATGCTTGTCAGAGACAAGAATCCTTACTCTTGTAGTGCCTTGAAAGTTTGGAAGAGAAGGAATGATAATGTTAGAGTAATGTTGTATCTGTGATAGTCCAGGAATTATGCAAGAGGCAAGGATTTTTTTGTGGGGTGGGGGGCATCTTTTATTGGACCGACTATGCAGTTGGCCCAACAAAAGATATCACCAAAGAATCTTGCCTCTCTAAGAAAAGGAATATAATCTTGCCAACAGCTCTAATGAATATGAATTATTTTCATACAGATTTCATAGACATTAGGGCTGGAAGGGACCTCGGAAGATCTTTGATAAACATCCAAATGTCTCTTGAAGGCATTTGAAGTAGGTGCTTGAACCACCTCCAGTGGCAGTCTATTCCAAAACTTGGGGGCTCAGACAGTAAAGAAGTTCTTCGTTATGTCCAGCCTGAAACAGTAATGGAGGAGTTTGTGACCATTCAACCTTGTCATCCCTTGGGGTGTTCTGGTGAACAGATGTTCCCCCAAATCCTGGTGAGCACCCCTGATAAACTTGTAGGCAACCACCAGATCACCCCTGAGCCTGCACTTTTCCAGGCCAAAGAGTTCCATAGCTCTCAGCCTCTCATCATAATGTTTTCCTGACCTCTGATCATGCGCATGGCTCTTCTCTGGACACTCGCAAGTTTCTCCACATCCTTTTTAATTGTGGAGCCCAAAACTGGATGCAGTACTCCAGCTGTGGCCTCACCAAGGCTGAGTACAACAGGAGAACGACGTCCTGGGATTTGCTTGAGAAGGATCTATAGATGCAAGCCAGCATTTTGCTCATTTTACTAGCTGCAGCATCACACTGATGGCTCATGTTCATCTTGTGGTCAATCATGACCCCTAAGTCCCTTTCATCTGTAGTGCTAGCCAGCGTAACACTGCCGCGCCTATAAGCATGCTATGGGTTTTTTTTCCCGAGGTGGAGAACCTTGCATTTTCCAGTGTTAAATACCAACAGGTTCTTGTCTGCCCATTTCCTGAGCCTCTCCAGGTCAGCCTGGATCACCCTCCTGTCCTCAGGTGTGGACGCTTTAACCCAAAGTTTGGTGTCATTGGTGAACTTGGGCAGTCCACTTCTGATTCTAATGTCCACATTGTTAATGAAGATGTTGAATAGTATAGACCCAAGGACAGAGCCTTGAGGAACCCCACTGGTCATAGTGCACCATGACGATTGACTTCCATCAACCACTACCCTCTGGGTCTGACCATGGAGCGAATTCCCCAGCCAGTGGATTGTGGTGAAGCCAAGGCTGCCAACCATGATTATGGCACTGACCATGCTCCATGGTTCTTTACCTTCTGTGGGAAGCCATGAACCCTGCTTACCCAGAGCTCAGTTGATAGATGGAGGTCCTAGAGAAGTGAGTGGTGGGAATGTCACCCCATAGGTGCCTTTACCCAGTGATGTGGCCCCTAATATCATTCCCTAGTGATTCTGTTACAGAATTCGACAATGGAATACAGGCCAATCTACAGGTTCCAAAGGATTACTACTCTGCCACCATCTTCACTGCTAGAGTTGCTCCACTTTCTTTCCTCTTAGTCTCTCTATTATGCACAATCCACCTTTTCATTTCTGTTTCCTCTTTCATTTTTTTTCATCTTTTTATCCTTTTTTCATTTTTCAGGTCTTTTCAGCGTCTCTGCCTGTTCTTATTTGGTTCTGTTTTCTTTTTGCATCCTTCCCCTCCTCACATTTGTCATTCTTTTATGCCTCTCCTACTCTCCTTCACTCATACTCATTTAATTCAATGGCAGAAGAAATGCTGCAAACAGATTGTGCAGACTGCAGTAAGAAGCATGGAGAATGATAGACGGGAGTAAGATTGTTTTTACTCTGCACAGAAAATCTTCCCATAGAGCTACATGCATTATTTTCTCCTAGCCTGTCTCTCTCATCCCTATCCCCTACTTCACACAAGATAGTTTTTTTATTTTTAGAATCCTTTGCTGTATGTAGGTGTTTGGCTCCAGGGAATTTTGTATACTTTTTGTAAGAAGGCACACAAAGCAGATTTTAGCATTTACATTTTTAAATGTAGCACTAGTGAACTTTTGATTAATGTTGAAGCTTTAAAAGTATTTTGGGTTTTTTTTCCCAATTAGAGCTTTAATTTACAGCATATTGAAGGAAAAAGTAAATGACACAGAGAGTAAAATAATAATGCAATAATATTGTCAAGCTTCTTAGACTCTAGTTGGGTTTTGTTTCTAGAGAGTAGAGTAATGCTGTTATAAAGTAGAATTCCAGCTTCACTTATAACCAGCTTCTATCTCCTCCCCCCTACTTTTTTTTTTACAGTTGCTGTTAACTTTCACAAACTAATGCATTTTGAGATGAAATTTTCCATGCCTGGGCAGACAAAAATTATTGAAGAGACTGAGCAAAATTGTTTTAGCTTTTTGAGTTCTGTGCATAGAGAATTTCTTTGATATGTGCCAAACAGGAATAGTAATGTCTAGCATAGAAAATTCTGAAATATTTTATTTAAAAAAATACAGATCTTGTCTTTTCACTATGCAAGATGCTGGGTTCAGGGGTTACAGAATGAAATTCTATGGTATTTAATATATAGAAGAGCAGACTAGATCATCTCATTGTCCCCGCTGTCTTAAAAAACAACATCTTTTTGTTATTCTTTTTTTTTTCATGAAATATCAGACATCATTGATAGCACAAATGTCCAACTAATTGGTTTCAACTCTCCAGCCTTCAAACCCATTAAGCAACACTGTGGTTGAGTAATCTTTTTTTTAAATGAATTTTGAAGAAATAATAATAGTAGTAATGGTAGTTGCAGCAGCACACAGCAACCAAAGCAATGAGAAAACACAAAAGTCTAAGCAGTTATCATTATTAAAGCCATTTTGTAGAAGGTAAATCCTGTTGTCAGGTGAATATTTTAAATTAAAGCTAATTGCTTAATTAGTTCTTTCAGTAGAAGTAAATGATTTTCCCATTTTTTCTTTTCCTTTCCAAGTTACTAGATACAAGTTTTCTTGGCTTCATGCAAATAAAAGGTGTGTTTAGGTTTTTTCCTACTATTATTTAAAAGCATGTTTTATAATATAGCTGGTGTTCTTTTTAGTGTCCTGATTTTTAGTGAGGTTTTTGCTTTTGTGTTTGTTTCTGTTCGTGTTTGGTATTGCAGTCCTACTGGGAAAGGTGGTGCTGGGGCCTATAGGTTTTTTGGTGTCCTCTAGTGGGAACCTTATTGCTCTCCTGTACTTCGCCCCAGTGGTGTCCCCATGAACAGTCTTCTGATGCCATTGGGCTAAAGGGTTCCATTTGTTAAATGCTGGACAGACGCATAAGAAGAAATGTTCACCCACTTCCTAATCTAAAGGTTGTATAAGGCAATGGGCCATGTCAGTAAGGGCCACAAGTGTGCTCCTGCTTCAGTGTGCCATTTGGGTGCTCTGGTCTCTACCCTCAGCTCTCTGAGTGCAGGCTTCTCCACTGAACTGTGAAGGGCTGCACGCTGTGCCGTCCCCCTGCTTCACCCCCTCCAGCAGGGGCGAAGCAGGAAGTGGAAGCTAGAGAAAGGCAGGGAATCCTGCAGATCCTGGCTGCTCCTGCAACCAGAGAGATAGCAGGAACAGCTGCCGGATGGGAGCCTGGGGGTTGCAAATTAACCAAACTGCCATTTTTTCAGCCCTTTTCTAAGGTCCTGAGTTATTTGCTTAACTATCCTTCTTCCAATGCTTTGTGATATTGGTGGGGGGGGGGGGTCCTCTTTTCAAATGTTTGTTATAGTATTTGTTTAATAGGTCTGCTGCTAGAACTGTCCCCCACCTGCTCTTTATAATTTGAATATTTTACCTTTCTTAATTTCATTCCACAGTTTGGATGTCTGGGATGAAGAACTTTCTTCCAAAACTGTCATCCTTTGGTTTTAGAAGACTAAATGAAGGATACAACCAAGAATTAACAGATCCCTATTCTAGTTCTGTCTCTGACAAAGACTTTCTGTGTGGTCTTGGTAAGTCTTTAGACCTCAGTGGCCCTAAATTTGCAGTATGAATAATAATATACCCAAAATTTCCTGGGCTGCTTTGAAGCTAAGTTAACTTTTGCACTAGCCTGAATGGAAAGCACCATTAAAGTAATAAATTTTATTTTTTTATAACTGCTCATACCTACCCTCCATTATCCGACTTAGGAGATATATACATATTTGTATACATATATGTATACATATATACATATATGTGTACGTGTATATCTATCTATATCGCTATATATTATAGAGCTATAACTGTAGATATTTGATGTTTACTGTTTTCCCTTCATCTAACAAAACTAAGCGAATTTAGTACACTTATTTTCCTTGTAAATCCTAAAAAATATTTCTTCTATTTTCTATAATCCCTTATTTTTCTGATTTGTGTGTAGAGGAAAACTGCATTATGGAAGAATTATTTCATTGTTTTCCTTGAATATTTG
Source organism: Gavialis gangeticus (assembly GCF_001723915.1). NCBI lineage: Eukaryota > Metazoa > Chordata > Crocodylia > Gavialidae > Gavialis > Gavialis gangeticus. The sequence continues at coordinate 14,208,509 of NW_017728994.1, read as the reverse complement.
GTTTGTTTCTGTTACAGGATAAGTTTTTCACAAAAATAGGAAAAAAAGAATAAGCTTAAAGTAATAGGATTGTAAACCCACAGAAACAGGCACTGAGCCACAAAGACTGATGTAGTGGAAGAAACCCCTTTTATCTCTTTTTGAAATCTACTAGATTCTCAGTGGGTCGTTTCTTTTTAATATTCTAGTTCCTCTGCATTATGTGAATCTATCTTTTACTGTGCTGATTACAAGTACCTTGTTGCCACAGATACCAAGCATCCTTATTGCTGAAACATTCTCAGTAATTGAATTAGAAAGAGTTGGTTCTGGATGGTTTCTCCTCTGGTTGGATTCTCTTTGTGGTTCATAAAATTGTCCTCTGTTTAACCTAGAAGCCTCCTAGATTATGTACACTAAGCAAAACATGTTGTCCCATATTATTTAAAGACCTTAGGAAAAGCTCCATGCCCCCTCCCTACACCAGCAAATAAAAGCAAAGGTGATGAGGGGAAGAACAGTTAAGAAAATGCTATACTGCTTGTATATGTAGAGAATAGCTAAAAGGTGATATCATTCATGCCTAAGATTAATTTTAGGAATCTAAGCATGTCCTCCATTACTATGGACTTTGACCATCTGATCTCCTTTTTGTTAGCTGTTAGCTTTCTTTCTCAAAAATATTTTTGGTACAGTTTCTAAACTATTTCAGACTGCCTCAGTAGTCTGAAGAGGAAACATGTATAGCATACTTAGTTTCATTGTATTTTTGGAATGTTTAACTGCAATTCCAGCTAAGTGAACAAGCAAAATACTGTTAAATTAAAAGATTTTCAGTTACCAGTGGAAAGGAGGAGAAGGAAAAAAGAAGGCACTTTGTTCTGGTTTTTAAATTTCACGATTCAAGGTTATATGACAGACAAATTATGAGAATGGATATATTCCAGTGATGCAGCAATTTTTTTCAGTTACCTGAGGGCAAATTTGGAGTCTTATTGCCTGAAAAATGACCTTAATAATGTTCAAAGGGAGTGGCTTGACAAAATAATAAAAATGGGAACTCTGGATGTTGAAATGCCATATTTCATATGTGCTCTCTTAACAACACACAAGGTAGTATCCTGCCTTTGCATTCAGGTACCGGCTCTATTTTAATATGTGTAGCCTTGGATACATCACACACAACATAAAGTCTCTATAGCACAGTTGGTTGTACTCCTAATAGAGGCCAGAATATCAAGGGTTCAAATGAAATAAAAATGCTGAAAACAAAATTTGCTAAGGGGTGCTGAACTTGGAAGCAAAGAATATGATGGGAAACCATACAAATGAATTTGAATTATTAGTTCATTGGGACAGGAGGTGGCAAATGTATTGCAGCGTAAACACACACAAAATAGCTGTGTTGGAACACATGAACTAAATCAGGGGACAAATGTGGACTACGTGATATGTGTATCCAGACAGTGCAAGTTCTCTGGGAACTTTTTTTTAATTAAAACCCATCAACATTTTACCCAATAAGGATTTTAAAAGGTGACTTGCATTCTAGTGTATTAACATAAGTAAAATAATGTTCCATAAAGTACAGAACTTATTCATTATATGTTGCTTACTGTGTGTGTGTGCTTTGGTTTTGGGTATGTGGAGACAACATTGATATTGTTGGCTGATCATCATCTATAGCTCTAGGTAAAGAGCTAAGTGTCTGTGTTAGTTTTAGACTAGCTCTCAATTAGAACTTGAGGGAAATTTTTGTTGTTTGTTGGTTTTTTGTAAAAATCTGAAAAACTTTGTTTTCAAAAAAAGAAAAAAGAAAAGAAAAGAAAACTGAAGAAAAATGCTGGCCCCAATCCAGGAAAATTTGGACTTGTAACTATTGCTGAAAGGTCTTGTGGGCAGGATGGGACAGAGATGGACAGTATTGACTGAGGTTTTTTTCCTTCCCATCACAGAAATTTAAGTGCATCAAGTAACTGCTCATCCTCCTTTGATCCCAAGGTCAGGAGTTCTTGTTTTCCAGTTTTACAGAAGTATCTTTTCCGGTTTATTGTATAAGCTACATCATATGTGATATGGATACATGCATACATTATGTAAGTCAAAGGCTGCTGAAGGCTCACCACAGAATGGCTGGTTCATGATTATGAAATCTTAACTTTGGTAACTTGTTCTGCTTCACTCAGGAAGGGGGAATTAATCTCATCATTGTATTGAGGATAGATATTTTTTCTTCAGCTCAGATACTTCATCTTATTACCCAGTGGCTTACAGTGATAGGGGGCTGGGTAAAATGAATTCGGCTACAAGCTGGTCTAGATATATGTATCCCTATGATGTATAGCAGCCAAAAAAGGTATGTCAGCACATGCACAAAAATAATGATGTTCCTAATTTATAAGCTTAGTCTGGTTAAAAGAGCAATGAAGACCAGGCAATTTACATTTTAATTTGGGTTAGTAGCTTGAGTTCATAATTGTAGCAGAATCTGGGGACTTAGAACATGGGTTAACTAAACCGAAGTAAGTATGTGATTGTGTTTTTCCAGTATAGGTATGTCCTACACAAAATGTGGATTTAAAACTATTAAAAGAAAGATGTGCATATAGTGCTGTTTAAAACTCTGAATATTCAACTGTTGAAACAAGACCAGAAGCTATGAATATTTATTTGAAGCTTATCCAAACGGGCTTGACTGGAGAGAAAAAAAGAAGAAGAAATGGGCTGAAAAGTTTGGAAGCAGGTTGTGTTTATCTCTTGGTCTTGATTTTCAAAAGTGCTGACACTTCAAATTAAGAGAGAATTTATTATTCTTAATCTTAATCTTATGAAGTTGAGCTTTTCTGTTAGAGTATGGGTTCAAGCCAGCTCTTGCTGAATCCAAATTGTATCACTCCTCCCTAATTTCAAGCACATTTGAATCTACAAGATTGTTTTAGTGCAGATGTATATGTCTAAAAATGGGGATTGCTTTAATTAAAGTAAGCAGTATTTAACATCTAATATATCTAAGCATTATATGGATGCTTGACTTTTATCCCTAAGAAGCAGCCTTTTTTTAGACTGAGGTCAGTTTTCATCTTTGCTGGTGACTATCCTATATCACAAACAAAGATGAAAACGCACCAGGACAAGTTTCTGGAAAGACAATGGAGATATGTAGAAGAGATGAGCTGTATAATTCTTTCTTCTTCCAGAACTAGTGCCTATCTAGAATTTGATTTAGCATAACATTTCCCTAATGACTGGTATAACTTTAGTAAATGCTACTTGTTAGTATAGGTTCAGTTCTTATATGAAGTAATGTACAAGGTGGCTATGATTTGTGGCTGTCTTCAGTGCACAGCATTTACTATGCTGCTTTAGTTTATCCTAGTTGGTCACTTCAGTCTTTGTAACTTGATTACATGAATTGTAAATTCAATGATGCATGTTGTTGTGATGGAGGAATAAAATTTAGCCAATGTTCAGGCCAGTGTAGTTCACTGAGTAGGTGTGATGAAGTGGAGATCTTACATAATGGTGTCAACAACATACACAATCTTCAGAGCATTAGAAACAAATGTAAAAAATTTGTTTATTCTGGTTGATCTAAGGTTGCTATAACTTGGTTAACCCACCACATTTTCTTAAAGAACTCTGAACCATAAATCTAAAACTTCTCATGTGCTTTGCTTGAGCTATTCCAGTTGTACATAGATCTGAAAACCAAAGGAGTGTAATGTGGTATTGAGTTCCTTTATGAAAATGTTACTTCACTTTAGTCTCCCAGGTAGTTAGAGTATATTGCTTCATGGATGTGAGTATTAGCATATGTAAATGTAGCTGCAGTCTCATCTTTCTGGATTTT
>NW_017728994.1:14195648-14199680 GCF_001723915.1 Gavialis gangeticus | reverse complement strand
GAACCATAAATCTAAAACTTCTCATGTGCTTTGCTTGAGCTATTCCAGTTGTACATAGATCTGAAAACCAAAGGAGTGTAATGTGGTATTGAGTTCCTTTATGAAAATGTTACTTCACTTTAGTCTCCCAGGTAGTTAGAGTATATTGCTTCATGGATGTGAGTATTAGCATATGTAAATGTAGCTGCAGTCTCATCTTTCTGGATTTTACTGCCCGTTACCCTAGTATAACTTCTAAAAAGGATTTGACATCTCCAGAAACACTGAGAATTTGACGCTGTCTGACTCAATACCCAAAGTCCATATTGTCAAGAATGATGCTGAACACAAGTTAATCTGTTTCCTAAATCACCTACCATAGCAAAATCTTGTTTCCAACCACTTCAAACTAGGACCTACAAGCAGACTTTGCAAGTGGTTCTTCGTTTGGGAATAAGATGAATCAGAATTCTAGATCTGCACAGCCGCTTATCCTGGAGAAGTATTTACAGAGACCCAGACATGACAGTTTTGAGTTGTCCTGCATATCAGTGATAGGTACTCTAGAAAAATCGCATAATAATATGTCATTCTGTTAGCTATTCAGTACAGAGCAGTGCAGTTTCTTTTAACATGGTTCTGCTTTGGGTTGCTATTTTCTCAACTCCTGCCCATAACAGTTTACCTAAATGTACAATAAACTGAATGGACTTAAGTTACATTAATGTGCCTGTTCATTTTACAGTAAAAGTGGAATAATACCAGCCACAAAGACTCATAGAAAGGAAGTAGACAGTTGCCCACCAATAGCTTACACTTCTTGACATTTGGATTTCATCCATGGTATTTTCCCACTGGTGATATCAGCTGCAATATTTTTTGAATAATGCAGATTGCAAATGATGCAGCTTCAAAAACCACTCACACTTGCTTTAGCAACAGCTCCTTGCACATGTGCTGACACTGCATCTGCTTCCTGCAGGCTCTGATTTCTGTAATTAGAGCAATGGCCTGGACTAGTTTATTATATTAAACCTACTGGTCCACGAGTCTAGAATGTCAGTTCTCTCAAGGGTTTAATTCACTAGGGAAGGGGCGTCATAACACAGGATTTATGTATGTGTTTGGTGTAATTAATTTTGTTTTTTTTTTTTCTCTTGTTGCCAAGTTACCAAAAAGTATTATCTCATTGGATTGTCTACATTTACATAAACAGAATCTCCAGCTAAAAGGAGCCATAGTGATGAAAACTGGGAAGACACTGATGTATCTTAGGAGGAAGGAGAAGAGAAAGAAAAATAACTTATGAGCAGGATAATTTTGCATTCTAGACATTGTCCATACAAAGTCAAAAATAGCTTTTCAGACCCCAGAGACCCTGGCATGTGCTACAGTACCAAATGACTAAAAGCTTGTGTGCAATAAATAGCTACTAATTTAAATTTATAACTGAACAACATGAATATTAGTAAGTACTTAAAGATGGCATCACAGTGATCTGTCAATCTAACTACATTGTGGATTGTTTCTTTCCCTGGCAATATTCTGAGACCCCACACTCATGCATCACACATTAAAACCACTGAATAAAGGAGGAGGTGAAATGACAGTGAAATCATGATATTTATCAACTTAACTCCCTGCAAGATCCCAAATGATAAAGAATGATGTTAAAATATAGTCTTGGTGCACTCTGCACTTTTTATAAGAAAAGCTAATTCCATTGTAAAATATGGCATAGCCCATTCTGATACATCAAACATGTTTTTGGTTTTGCCTTCCTGGGGAAATCCATATCAAAGTGCCTTAAATTAAAAATAAATTTCAAGATTCCTCTGCAGTAGTTTAAAGGGTTTTGTGAAGTGAGAGTAGGTAAGGGTGGGTCAATTATTGTCATCTTTTTTCTTCATGGAGAAAGCAGGAGTTAATTCTAAAAATATATGTGCTGTGTCAAGACTCCATAGGTCTTAACTCGTTACTCAAATCCTGCCTGGTATCCAGCATTAACTGCTGATATGTTTTGTCAGCATCATTGTCGGACTGGTGTTTATCTTTGTACAAAGATTCCTCTTTGTGTTAATGGTTTCAGAGAAGTGGAGGGTGTGAGGTGGTGGTTTTGGGGGGAGGTTTGGTTGGTTGGTTTTGCTTAAATGTTTATTTTTTTAAAATCAGGTGAAAGTCAGGTCATTTTGAAGTACTTGCCACTCCATTACAACTCTGAGCAAGCAGTGCATAAGGGGATGTTGCATTAAAAATATGTATGGCATTTGATAAATAAGGGTTTATCTAGTCACAATTGCAAGGTGATATTCCACAGAAAAGGCGGGGGGGAATATTCCAAAAGAAGTATCTTCAGTACAGTTAACCCTTAAAGGATCCAAGGCACAGGTCTGTGTGATTCTGCAGTGTGGTATCAGCTGGTGAGCTATTCTGTTTATAGCATCTATTTAAATTTATAGCATCCTGCTAGGTTAATTTTATGGTGCCACTTTTAAAATAAATGTAACTGGATCATTGGCTTAGTGGGGAGACTATACAGCCTAGGTGAAAGCTTCAATTAGATAGCAAAAATAGAAAAGTATCAAACAGCAGCAGTTGAGACCTGCTTAAATAACTGCTTAAAATTGTATTCTGCCTCCAAAAAAAGGGAAGAAGGGAATCTCTCCAGGATTATAAGAATCTGGGGTGAGAGAGGTGCTAAAATAATTAGTTGTACCAGATAAATGTACTGTCCTTGCAAAAGAAAAAAATACTACTGCACAGTGCTTTTTGATCAACAGCAGAAAAATGTTTTGATGGAATTTCTGTCAGCCTATATACAGTGCAGTACTGCCTGTGCTTCAGCAGATGTGTTTTGGTGGTTTTAGTAAATACTGTAGTTTTTTACCAAAAAAATCCCCCAACCCTGCCTAAAAATGAACATTATCTCTTTGTACCTAGAAGATTTTCTAGGGGGAAACGTGTTTCTTTGGACTATGGAATTTCAGCTCATAAAGTGATGAGATAACTGTTGTGGCAATGAATCTGCAAGGAGTCCATGATAAAATCCTGACACACTATATTCCCAGAGTAGAGCACAAAACCATGCCTGATAGTTTAGAAATCTTGAGAAGCTTCATATATTCTTAGGGGCAAGTGGTAGTGCTGCCATAAAAGTTGCACTGGAAAGCAAGTAACTTACATGCTGCATTTTAACCTGCTTTCTGTGCAATCAGTCTACATTAGAATGGCATGTGCAGGGTTAATACCAGGAGAGCATATTGGTGGCATGTAATGCCAGGTGTTAAAACACCCACTGAATTAGTTGCAGTGCCAGCTTTTGTACACACCTTCTATACACATTTCTCTCTAAGCTGTTGGCTATAATAGCAAAAATACTTTTCAATTTCTTACCTTGATCTGGTCCAGTGTAGCTTTTTTCTTGTTCTCCGTCCACTACCAGAAAAAGGGAAAATAATGCCAGATCCCAGTGAGTCATCCTAAATGACAGAGTAGGCTCACTCTTAGCACAGGCTGCTTGCTGCCTCCGCTGTGTGACAGCTGCCGGCTGGCTTTGGAACAAGAGTGTCCCATTCTGCAGCCTACTGCAGGGGGAGTATGAGGAGAAAGACAGAGCGAGTGAGTGAGAAATAGGGAGTGTGTGTGTGCACGCGTGCATGTGTGTGTATGTATGTGTGGGTGCGCGCATGTGTGAGATAGCAAGCAAGCAAAAGACAGAGAAAGACAGAAGCAGGAATATACCATGTAGATATTTTCTCCCATTCCCTGTTTGGAGCTCAAACATACAATGTGCTGTTTAAAAGTTACTTTTTAAGATGCAGTGCAGCCTCTGATTTTAAACCTCCACAGTCTTTTGCTCATTCCCCCTCGTCCTCCCCCCCGCCAATCAACCTGCAAAGCAACTTTGCAATGTTTCAGTGATTACATTGTTTCTGCATCTTGATATAACTGTTCAGATGCTGAACCCAGAGCAGGTTGAACAGCAGCATAGCAGTATTGTGGAGTGGGAAGGGCTGCATTCTTAGGGTAGGAGCACAGTGATTCTGGAAACTG
>NW_017728994.1:14185914-14190648 GCF_001723915.1 Gavialis gangeticus | reverse complement strand
TGGGTTGGCCTAGGTGCCCTCCTGGGCTCCCTTGTGTCCCTGCTTTCCCATAATTCCACTGTTACCTCCTCGGGTGGCATGCTCTTGTGGTGCCTTGGAGCAGGGTAGTGGTACATCTGTGGGCACAGCCTGGAAACTGAAGAATGGGTAAGAAGAAACCATTATATAATCACCAGACAAAGATATAGGGATTGGCGGGTACTCCCAGGAGTGAAAAGGTTGGGATGATTTGCCATCCTCAGATGTGATTCCCCTGGATGTTACAAAATTATCAGTTCTAGAAATCTGAATTATAATTGGAGAACTTTTCCTCCAAAAAGGAAATGGTATGCCTTTGGAAAGGAGTATGACATATCCAATAGCAGGTATTTCCCCAGAGGAGGGCCTTCCTAGTTTCTAGTCATTCTCAGTTTTCAAAATACAAATAAAACACTGTATTGTCAGACTTAGTACATGTTTGAAAGAATGAAATGTAACTGTTTCCAGTATTGCTTAATTTGTGGTTGAGTGTTTTTGTGTCAGTGGGCAGTGGGAATGGGCGAGGGCAAGAAATGAATAAGGTTTTCCCTTTACTTACTGCATACCATTCCTCACTGCAGTCAAAGTGGGAAATATTTTATAGAAGGTCCTTGTTAAAATACCGGCAACATATATCTGAGGGAGATCAGGGACTGTGGTCATTGTCATTCATAGCAGGAGACGTGTTTTGCTAAACTATGAGATCTCCAATTACTTAAAAGTTAAAAAAAAAATCTCACAAGAAATAGAAACTTGACCTCATTAGTAAGGATGAATAGAGGAGTATAATGTCAGTCTGTAGGGACAAAATCAAAATGGATGCAGCTAGCTATGGGCAATGAAAAACACTGTATAAATGTGACAGGAAAAAGGCCCAGAAAAGGTTTTTACTGACTGGTAAGGTCAAGCTAACAGTGCATGACCCAGAGAAGTTGGGGTGCTTTAATGCTTCCCCTCCCTCTCCCTGAAGTCTCTACACAAAATTGAACTATCAGATGAGGAGTAAGTAAAATTAGCATTGAGGGATTCACTACTCAGCCTAGAGCAGAGAAAAAACAAGTTAGGGATTAGTTAGATAAAGTGATTGTTTTAAATCAGCTTGGGCCGATAAGAGTCATCCTAGGGTTCTCCAAGAATTGGCTGCAGTAATTGTAGAGACAGTAAAACCCCAGGAAGACTCTTTGCTGAAGCTTCAGAGATGAACAGCACAGCTGAATGGAATCCAGTAAGACGCCTCCTACCCAGTCACTAAACATAGAATAAGTCACTGTAGCTGGGGTAAATGTTAGTCTTGGGCTAGTACCTGCTTGAGTGAACCTCCAGACTTGAAGACTGTGCACAAACTGTGAATAACAGTGAATGAGGAGGGTGAAGTGATAAAAGAGAAGTCTATAGTTGAGAACTTATAACACAAAGTGGACAAATGAGTTAATTTAAGTTATCATGTTTCATTTATTCATCAGGTATATTATAGCTGTGTTTCTTTTTCCTTTATTACATTATCTTTGTTTCAGATAGAGATTTAATACTTGCAGTTGAGAAGTGCTGTTTATTAACAACACTGTAATGATGTAACCCAAAAATTCTGCCTGGGGATTTGAGTTAGTTGTGTGTATTGGTTGCAGGAGACATTTGCAGATTTTTGAACCTGGCTCTTGTTGCTGGAAACAGTGCTTGACAGAAGGTTTACACTTGTATGTATATACATTTCTGCTTATGCAATTGATTCTTTTCTAGTCAGAAGTTGGATTTTTACTTAGACTTTTACTGACCGAGAAGAAATGAAGCTGGTGGAACATAATCAATTGTATTCTGTTTAGAGCAATTAAGAGGGAGTGTAATTGAGATTCATGCACACACACAAAACCACAGACTCAGTATATTATTTTATAGTACAATTCATTCCACCACTCACATTGATAGGACTGTCACTGTATTGCTAACTCATGTTGTTATCAACAGTACATTAATATTAATATCAACATGAAAATGAAAAATGTCTTTATAACTTAGAAGGGGGCAGTGTAAAAACCTCCTCTATGCAGCCTTTTTCTTTAAATCCCTGACAGGATAATTTATTAGTTATCTAGCCTGCAATAGAATTTTCCAAAGGTTAATGAAGAGCAGAGAGGCATGGACTTACTTTAGCTTTGACTGGTAGATGTCTTCTGCTTTGACAGAATAAGTTTGTAAGAAAAAAAATATTAGGCTAGTTTCTGCTTTCAGTTACACCTATGTAGCCTAGTGATTGCAGAAGACCTGTATGGAAATATAAAAGAGCAAAATTTGGTTTCACATACCTATGATTTGTGACCACAGTGATTTGTTAATGTTCACCGTTGTCTAACATCAACCATTGGCTAACACCATCCATTGTCCAGAACAATCAAGGTTTTCTGTGTGCATTTGTCTACATTAAAAGAAAAGGGAAACAAAAAAACTTCCTTCATTTTATATGATTGATATCTTTGCCCCAGAAATTAGTCATTGCAGAATTCTATCCTGTATTGCAGTGGTTATCAATGGGTACTTAAAAAGGTTGTATGCAGAATAAATGAGAAAAAATTACTAGATGTGCACTGATATAAGGAAAATTGACTGCATCAGCAGTCAGCTTTTTTTTGGCTGATGTGGCTGATAAAAAAGCTTGCTAAAATTATTTTTCCAACTATTTAAGTTGGTCTAATAAAAGATATCAGATTCACACAAAGAACCTTGTCTGCCTGTCCATGTGTGCAGCCTCAGCGCAGCACGCAGGTGACCAGGAGTGCAGTCCAGCAGCATGGGGAGCAACTGGGTCTGACTGGTAAGTCTGTTGTGAGGGAAGGGGTGTGGGGAGGGCATATTGAGGCCCCTGCAGTGAGGGAAGGAGTGGGGCAGGGGCAGGTGCTGCACAGCCAGGGCAGAGCAGGGGACGGAGCTTCTTCTGGGGGCTGGGGGGTGGCTTTCGCTGCTGCATGCACCCCAGGAAGACATGGGGGCATGTTCCTCTAGATCTGTGTGTGGACTGAAGGCTTGCTGCTGCTTCAGGCTGGGGCTGGAATGGCACCAGGCACTTCTGGGTGGGGGGTGAGCTGGGGCTGTGCTCAGGGTGGGCAGCGGTGGCACTAGGAGGGGGCTATGCTGAATTTTGGGGTGGCTGCAGCTGAACCCATAGCCTCCCTCCCAGCACCACCACAGTCTGCCCTGAGCACAGCCCTGGCCCAACCCCCTTGCCACAAAGAGCCCAGCACTGCCCTGGCCCTAGCCCTCAGCAGCAGCCTGCCCTCACCCCGCAAGGAGATCCAGGGCACATGACCCCCATGCCCTCCTAGGGTGCATGCAATAGCAGGAACCACTCTCTCCCATGCCCTCCAGATGAGCTGCTCATGGCTCCATCCCACACCTTGCCATGGCTGGGCAGTGCCTGCCCCTGCCCCTGCTCCAGCCCAAGCCCCACTCCCTCCCTCACTGCAGAGGCCTTTATCTCCCCTCCCCACCCCCCACATCACTTCCCTCACAACAGGCTTACCAGCCACACTATGATATATATATTTAATGCATTTAATGTTAATTAGCGTAGTCTTCCTTATATCACATAATTGGTAACATCAAAAACAAGAAAAAAATATAAAGGGGTACATGAGCTGAAACTTTGGGGCAGAAGGGGTACACTTGTTAAAAAAAGTTGAAAACCCCTGCTATATTGTATGTCGTGTTTCAAAGGAATATGGCATTGGCAGGGCTGTGTGAAAACGTGTAGGAAAGTATTCCTTCCTCTAGATATGTGCCATGAATTTCCTACTTCTCTGAGCACAAACCAGTCAATGAAAAACTGAGTGCAATTAGTTTATAATCTACACTTTTCTTCACTCTGTTTTTGAATCCAGTAAACACTTAGTATGTAGTGTAATACCTCAATTTGTCTTAGATAGGGATCTGTAAGGTGGCCTGTCTTTGTGAAATACAAGCACGTTCCAAAGAATGAATAACAAAAATCACAGTAGACACATGCTCTCGTTTTCTGCATATATCCCTCGAGACAGTCTGGGGCTATTATGTGCATTAAAAAAAATGTTATTTGCAGCTCCTTATTCTACTCCCTTGCTTTACTTCTTTCTTCTTGCCTCCAACTTTTCCTCAGTCTTTTTCTTCATTTCTTCTTTGGTGTTTCAGTTACAAGGTCAAAGAACTGAGTTTTACACCTTACTCTGAAGGCTTTTTAAAGTATGGGGGTTCTGCAGCCCAGTGAAGAGCTCCAAAGCATCAGTCCATTACTGGGCTCTATCTACCTGTCTCATGAGTTTGAGGCTGAGGTTGCATAATCCACAGCTACTTGAGTTCTAGGAAATAATTTAAGATGAAGAGAGGCTGTCTGTACCAGTCAAGGTTATCCTACTAAAATGAGTATCTGAAAGATAATAGGAACTATTTCCTATTATAAGTCTGCAGAGCCGTTATAAAAAGTTATCTTGTTCTTTTTGGTCTTTGTCAATACACAGTAGGGCAGTGCAAAGCTTCAGTTAGTGATTCGATTTGGAGCAGATAGGCTCGATTCAGTAGCCGAATCTCTGAATCCAAACCGAATCAGGTGACCATTTGACAGGTCTGAATTGATTCAAAGCTCTCTGAATTGATTCAGAAAAGATTTAGAGAGCTTCAGAGATTTGGGCAGTCCCCATCCACTCCAGCAAGAAGCTGGACACAGACTCTGAGCTGGTAAGTAAAGGGTGGGGG
>NW_017728994.1:14184078-14185832 GCF_001723915.1 Gavialis gangeticus | reverse complement strand
CTCTCCCAGCCTACCCCCCGACCCCTGCCTGCTCCCCGAGTCCCCCATGGCTGCCCCGCCTGCCCCAGCTACCGGCACTTTGAAAAAAATTTTTTTATCTGAAAATAGATTTTTACAGGCTACAAATGTACTGATCAAAAATATCAATTCTATACAGTAGGTGACTAAAAAACAGCATTTCCATTTCTTGGGAAATCAGAATAATAGAAGAGTAGGGCTGAAAGGCCCTCTGGAAGTCATCTAATGCAATGGAGTGTAAGGTGGGTAGAAAACTGGCTGGATTGTCAGGCTCAAAGGGTAGCAATCAATGGCTCAGTGTCTAGTTGGCAGCTGGTATCTAGTGGAATGCCCCAGGGGTCAGTCCTGGGGGTGGTTTTGTTTAAGATCTTCATCAACAATCTGGAAGATGGAACAGTGTGCACCCTCGGCAAGTTTGCAGATGACACCAAGCTGGGGGGAGTAGTAGATATGCTGGAGGGTAAGGCTAGGATTCAGAGAGACCTCGACAAATTGAAGGATTGGGCCAAAAGAAATCTCATGGGTCACATCCAGATATGCATGGTCACTCGGTTCCCCAAGAACAACTAGCATTGGTGGACTTTGTGCTGTCGCTAGTTGTCTCTGGGGAACATCTGTGTCACATGCACTGGCACACATGTGGCCCCAACAGCCTTACCTGGGGTTCTGAGGGCATCCCAGGGTTGCAGCAGTGGTGATCCTGCTGGGCGGAGCCTGGCTGGCATGGAGTGTGGCTCTGGCTGGCCAGACTTCATAGGCCTGACTTCATGGGGCTGCACTCTGCCACTGTGTGCGCTAGATATCAAGGGGTCAAAAAACCATGCTGTGCACTTAAGATGGAAGAATCCCATGCACCAGTACAGACTGGCTAAGCAACAGATCTAAAGAAAAGGACCTGGGGGTTACAGTGGGCAATAAGGTGGATATGAGCCAACAGTGTGCCCTTGTTGCCCAGAAAGCTAACAGCTGCTGCTGCAGCTTCTGGGCTGCATTAGGTGAAGTGTTGCCAGCAGATCAAGGGAAATGATTATTTCCCTCTATTTGGCACTGATGAGGACACATCTGGACTACTGTGTCCAATTTTGTGCTCCCTGCTAGGCAAATTCAAGACAGTCCAGTGCGGGGCAATGAAAATGGTTAAGGGACTGGGGCACATGACTATGAGGAAAGGCTGAGGGGACTTGGCTTACTTAGTCCGTAGAAGAGAAGACTGAGGATAGCATTCAGCTACCTGAAGGGAGGTTCCAAAGAGGATAGAGCTGGACTGCTCTCAGTGTTGGCAGAACAAATAGCAATAGTCTCAAGTTGCAGCAAGGGAAGTTTAGGTTAGATATTAGGAAGAACTTTCTTACAAGGAAGGTAGTAAAGCATTGGAGCAGGTTACCCAGAGAGGTTGTAGAATCTCTATCTTTGGAGGTTTTTAAGACTCAGACAAAGTCTTGTCTGTGATGATCTAGCTGGGGATGGTCTTGCTTTAATTAGGGGGTTAGACTAGATGACCTCCTGAGGTCCCTTCCAACCCTATTTTTTTATGATTCTATGATTTTATGATCCTATCATGCAAATTACTAATGAAGATAATATAGAATACCAGACCCAGGACAAGACACCAGGGAGCCTCCCAACTAGACATAGAACTATTGATCACTACCTATTAACCACAATGAACCAACCAGTTTGTATATAGTTTCATAGTAGCTAGGGTCAGGAGGGACCTGAACAGATCATCTAGCCTG
>NW_017728994.1:14183479-14184049 GCF_001723915.1 Gavialis gangeticus | reverse complement strand
TTCACAAGACCCCAGACAGGTGATTGTCCAACCTCCTCTTGAATTTGCCCAAGGTAGGGGCAAGGACCACTTCCCTGGGAAGTTGGTTCCAGATTTTGGCCACCTTAAGTGTAAAATATTGCCTTCTGATCTCTAGCCTAAACCTATTCTCCATCAGCTTATTACCATTGTTCCTTGTCACCACAGGTGGTGCTGGGGAGAAAAGGGCTCTACCTATTTGCTGTTGATCTCTCCTGATGAGTTTGTCGGCAGCCACCAGTTCCCCCCTGAGCCTCCTCTTGCTGAGGCTGAACAGGTTTAGGTCCCTCAGTCTCTCCTCATAGGGCCTGTCCTGCTGCCCTCTCACCGGGTGGGTGGCCATCCTCTGAGCCCTCTCCAGGCTGGCCACATCCCTTTTAAAGTGCGGCACCCAGAACTGGACGCAGTACTCCAATTGTGGCCTGACCAAAGTCATGTAAAGGGGGAGTATCACCTCTCGGGACCGGCTTGAGATGCATCTTTGGATTCATGATAAGGTATGTCTGGCCTTGCTGGCTGCGGTTTGGCATTGGCGGCTCATGTTCATCTTGG
>NW_017728994.1:14183203-14183469 GCF_001723915.1 Gavialis gangeticus | reverse complement strand
GTTTGGCATTGGCGGCTCATGTTCATCTTGGAGTCAATAATGACTCCAAGATCCCATGCTGCCTCTGTGCTTTCAAGAGGGGAACTCCCCAGTCTGTGTGTATGCTGCCAATTCCTTCTTCCAAGGTACAGCACCCTGCATTTATCTACGTTGAACCCCATCCTATTCTCATCTGCCCACTTTTGTAGTCTGTCTAAATCTATTTTCAGCCTCTCTCTCCCTTCAAGCGTGTCCACCTCACCCCACATCTTAGTGTCATCAGCAAA
>NW_017728994.1:14171444-14183154 GCF_001723915.1 Gavialis gangeticus | reverse complement strand
AGTGTGGGCCCAAGGACCGAGCCCTGGGGTACCCCACTGCTCACATCTCACCAGGCTGAGTACAACTCATCCACCACTACTCTCTGGGTGTGTCCCATCAGCCAATTTTTTATCCCTCCAACTGTGTAGGCATCAATGCCACAGTCGCTTAATTTATTGATGAGGATGGGGTGAGAGACAGTGTCAAAGGCCTTCTTAAAGTCTAGAAAGACTATGTTCATGGTGATACCATCATCCAAGGATTTAGTTACTTGGTCATAAAAGGCAATCAGGTTGGTCAGGCAGGATGAACCCATGCTGATTGCCCCTGAGCATGATCTCCCCTGCTGGCCCCCCACAGATGTGCTCCTTGCTGATTCTCTCCAAATTCTTCCTGAGCACCGAGGTGAGGCTTACAGGTCTATAGTTACTTGGGAGCCTTCCTCCCTTTCTTGAAAATTGGGACCACATTAGCCAGTTTCCAATCCCCCAACACCTGGCCAGATATCCTTAACTTTAGCCTATATATTTTTAGCTTGTTAATTCTGATAGTTCAACAGAAATTTAATGCCAAATCAAAAGACGCCTTGGTAAAAAGCAAAATTGTCCATCAAAAGTGTGTGGTACTTGATTTTGAAAGTCCTGTTCTAAAGGGTGGTGGTTTCAGAACATATCAAAGAAAATACTTTTCTAACAGGAGCAAAATAATGTAATTTTCTGTAGTCCCATTTTCAGAAACAGGTGATTGCTTTTGGCTGATTATTTCTCCCCTTCCCAGCACATGTTTTCCCCTGCCCCCCATGCAAATACTTATACTCATTCTGGAGCAGATACCTTCATACAAAACTTCAGCCTTAAACAGTTAACTTTGGCAGTGTAAGTAGATGCAACCAGGGTGATAAATAAGACGTCAAGCAAGCTTAATATGTTGGCAGTGCTGATTATGATTATAATAAGAATAATTGTCTGATCTAGCCAAAATTTAAATGCCTGAAGTGAATCTTTTCCATCCAAATTTAAGCACTGGCCTGAGCTTCCAAATGTGTAAGTATCCCCAAATACCACTGACTTCAGTGGAAAAAACTGTTCAGTATTTTACTGTATCTAAATGTGGATTGAAAACCCTCAGTTTTGTCACCCATTTCTAGTTATACATTCACCTGAGAGAACTCCATTGAAAAGTGTGTGGATGCTTTCACTGCTGAACACTGAATTGCACTGATTTCTTCAAGGATTACTCTAGAGAATCAATATTCCTGAGCAGTAAGGAGACACTTTCTTATCTCCTACCTCTAAAGCAATAGTCGTGATAGATGGGAAGCACTATATGATCTTACTGGAAAGCTTTGAAACCTTGAAAAGTTTTTGTATTGTATTTGTAATACTGTGGTTAGGGACAACCTTCATCTCCATTGCAAAGCCTTGTTTTTGGCATCTATAACATTTGAAAGAATACATCTAGTTCAGAAATTGGTTTAGCAGTTAAAGTCAAAAGGACCTTTCCCCCTTGCTTCTACTAAATTATCACAGAAATCAATTCAGCAGTTGTTGCCTTGAGAACTATTGCAGCATCTGTTGGATGGACTGGAAGCCCAAATTCGGATCTGAATTATTTGAACCATAATCCTTATAAAATGTAGGGTTCTCTGTGTAGAGTTAGCAGCTAGCTGCAAAATTCAGATCTAGGTTTAGATTAGTTTTTAAGAATTTTTAACTGAAATGGTTTACATTAGAAAATACCAATGAATTGGGGGAAAAAATCCCTTACCTTTTATTCATGTGATGCATTGATTTTGATGAAGCTTTCATAAGGGTGTATTAGGATAGGATTTTAAACAGTAGTCTGATGGTTAGGGCTGTCCCCTAATATTTGGGAAATCCAGGTTCAAGTCTCTGCATGAATACAAGAATCTGTTCTGAGATGACCTTCATTGAGCTCTTCTTCCCAGTTACATTTGAGTGAGTTAATATAGTGATATTATTTACTGAAATGTGTCTTCTTCTAAGACAAAAATCAGAAGCAACCGTTATTATAACACTGTAGTTTATATAAACAGTCATGTTTAAGTCTGGCACATCTTTAAAGTCTAAAGGGGTTTTTTGTGGGGTTTTTGTTGTTTATTTATTAAAAATAAGTATTCTGCTTCTTGGAAATGGGTTGTTTTGCCAATGTGACAATCACTAAGTAATTTTATAGAAAGGTTTACAGATTTTTATTAAAATTTTGATGAATAGAAAATAAGTTTTACTGAGGCCAAGAGCAGGCTAAACTTTATGGGACTTGTCCATAGGAAAATCAGTGAATCAAGGCAGATGGTCAAGCCATCAATAAAGAATGTTCAGGAATAAATCTACTGATGGCACATTGCAAATTTGTGAGGCTTAATGAATGTTTGCAAAGTGTCTGGACCTTGGATGAAAGGTGTACGAGAAGTGTGAAAGTTTTAGATCATTTTTTCAGATAACCAACATGTTTTGTGTAGCTTCCTATCACATTTTATACAACTAATTTACTTAATTTATATATTGATTAAAACTTGCAGGCAGTAGCAGGGATCATACTGAAAGCTGTATGCATCCTGGTAGTTGGAAGTTGCTATTTGGGGGTTGCTGGGAAAAGCTGTTTGGGGGTTGCTGGGAAAAGCTGGTGGATGTTAGGGAAGGCAGCTGCGTGAGTGAGAAGGAATTAGGGGGTGTGCTGGAATGTCTTGGCCCAAAGTGTAGCTGGGATAGGTGGGATGCCAGGACTTGATAAGTGTCCCAAAGAGCATCCCAAAGACCCAGTTTGGTTTTGTTCTTTGAGAATACTAAAGGGTTGTGACCTATGTCTTTTTTGGTGCAGAAGACTGATTGCTATATATTTAGACCTAAGTTTTCAAGAGCACCACATATTTCAGGCTCGTTCAGTATTTGTTTTCCCATTCTAAGATTTGAACCCATTTTGGTCCTATCTTACCATTCATATGGAACTGAGTATTTGTCTTCTGGAAATTGTGCCCCATAAGATGCTGCACATGAGGCACCCAAAATCACTTATCTTGTTTTCTATTTATTAGAGAAGCAATAGGATATCAAGCACAGCACAGAGAAGAATGAAGACAAAGTTCCCATATCAGACCCCAGAGTGCTAAACTTATTTATTTATTTATTTATTTATTGCTTTGATACTTTTAAACCTATTTCAGTGAGGACAACATTTTGGAAGGATTTATGATTGCAGGGTTTTGTACGTCTTTGGGTTTGTTACTGGCATCAGTTTTGCAGTGACAGGAGTATTAAAATTCTGAGTAGCACAAAGAAACAGACTGTACCTGCACCTCGCAAAACATTTGCATACCTGCATGTCAGGAAAACAGGTTAATCTAAGTATTTGCTTCTCTCCCAGATGGAAATAGCTTAGAAAATGCAGCTTGCTTCACTGGGCTGGCACTGGTTGCTGGCAGAATCAGCACCTGGTGCCATGCCAGTCCACTTTTGTTGGAAAAGCAATATCACGGTCTTGCCTGGCACGGTAGCTATTTTTGGGCATGAGGGGCAGCAAGAGGCTAAAAAGTGTGAAGATTCATTCTGGCTACCCAGTTTTGACAGCCTGTGCATTCTGGATATTTAATTACATATTAATGAGTGTTTTCTGTATTATTAACATTGTGAAATGGTCTGTGATGAGAGACAGTCTCAATTAGTCCTTCCATTGGCTTTTCTCATTGTGTCATTAATGTGTGTCAGTATCAGTGTTTTTAATTACAAGACACCAAATTATCAGACAAGAATGGCTCATTAGACTGTACCACCTGAAATTCCAGTAATAAAACATGCAGAATTTTGACAAACTATAAAAGAGGTTCATTCTATTTTTCACAAAACACAGGTGATTTGGAGTCGAATGTTGTATCTACATAAACCATCAAATTTAGGAACAGACAGGGACTTACATAGCAGGTTTCCATTTTGGCTTTTCTTTAAAACACCAAAAAGCTTAAAGTGCATTTTCTTATATTCTCCTATTCTTTCTTCATAATGATTCTCTTCCTTTGTAACAATTGCCCATTTAGAAATTTTCCAGTTCTTGAACTACCATTAGCCACATGCCCAAGTCCCCACTTCAAAGCCCAGAGAAGAACTACAGCACGAGTGCATGATATTATATTTACAGGGTCACTTTTTAAATACAACTGAAATTTACACTAATGAAAATATTAAACAAGATTAGACCCAAGACTGATCCTTGATTAACCTCCCTCCAGCCCAGTAGTTTACTTTTCAGCATTTTACTGTCTGCTTTCTAGTTTCTGTTTTCCTTACCCACTTAAAAGTTCTCCATTTTCCCTGATAATTAAGTGAAGTTCATATTGACCCGATCTACTTTGTTTCCTTTATATGAGAAAAAAAATCAGATTTTTTTTCAAGGAAAGCTATTAGGCAAGTCAGACAACATTTACCTCAGGTAAATCAATTTTACATTTTGTCCCATTTTTCATTTGCCTCTATGTTTATAATTGTTCTTCCCATTGATTTTTTTTTTTATGAAGCCTTGTGTGCTATTCAAGTCAGACTGGGAGAACTCTAACAAGGCAAAGGATTGGAACTTGATGCATGAATTGGGAAAATACCCATGCAACACCCTGAGACTGTTTGGAATTGGGTAAATTGTGGAAATCTCAAGACTAGCTCTCAAAACTGAAGAGGTTTTATTTACTTCTGCACTATCATAATATACTATTCTCTAGTTACACAATATACCTGACTTGATAATTATTAAAATCATTGTTAATGGACTTAGAATTTCATGTGCTGTTTCTTTCATAGATCTCAGATGATCCAGTTTCCCCTGTTTTAATGAATTGAGGTCTATGAGCTTTGCTTCCTCTGCAGATGTGGTATTTCCTATTCAATATACTCCTTCCCATTAGCCATACAACCTTGTTCCAATATTATTTTACATGACCAGTAATATCCTTTCTGTTTACCAAGTCTAAAATAGTCACTAAGTGTGTGAAGAAACATTTGTGGGGGCGGGCTCAGGTTTAGGAGGCTTAGTTTAAGCCTCCTAAACCTGAGTTGGAATCTATACATGCAAGTGTTTGCTGCTTCCCGCATGGTCAACTGGTGCCTCTTGAGTCTGGGTGGCCACCCGCAGAAGCCAGTGTCAGCATTGGCAGCAGGGATGGGGCTAGTGAGCACCCACAGAAGCTAGTGTAGGTGGCAGGGATGGGGCTGATAAGCACCTGCAGAAGCCATCGGTTGCGTTGGCGGCAGGGACAGGGCTGGCAAGCACCCACAGAAACTGCCAGCGGTGTTGGCAGTGGGGGATGGGGAACGTGCCCCCTGTCATGCCCCCCTTACCAGTCACCTATGGCTTCCCGTGAGGATGTTTGGGTAGCTAGAGGCAATTAAGTTGGGGAGGGAGGGCCTGGATGGTCCATGGGGAGGGGGGAGGGCAGGGCTGGGCAAAATGGAGGCCCTTTCCCATGTACATGCAGGTAGTGGATCCCAGCTCTGGCTTGTGCTGTCACTGCCAAAAGATCCCAGCTCCGGAGAAGCTTCCTGCCCAGCTGCGTGTCCTGCCAGCACCACTCAGGCTGGTCTCCATGGAAACCATGGCCCCATCACATTCTAGGGTCTCCATGGAAATGGCCAGAGTGACTTGGGCAGGAGCTGCTGGGAAATTGAGTTGGTAATGGGCCCTATCCGGCCCATCCCTTGGCCAGAGGGATTGGAGGCTGTCAGGTCTGTGAAGAGGAGCTGGCAGGTCTTGGGGCGGGATTCGTTGTGGGGTATTCACATTATGACGGGAAGAGGGGGGGAGACAGGCCTAATGTGGGGGTATCACTCTAAACCATTTTAGCATGACTGTCCCTGACTCTTAATACTTGGTGTTTAAAAATCTTTTTTTTCCTCTTACTCTGAACTTCCTGGAGTTAAGTCATCCTCAAATTGTAAATTACTACCAGTCATGTGGTTTTAAGATTTTTGTCAGTGAATTCAGAAATGTGCACAAAAATCATGCATGTCATGCTGCTAAATCCCCACAACAGTCTTTGAAAATGAATGGACTAGGATCTATTTGGAGAGCCTTCTTCCCAGAAGTATTCTGTTTGGAAGCTGTATGTTAATGGCTGTTCTTTCTTACCCATTTGCAATATATTTATTAGGGCTGTGCAAAATTTCACTGGGTGTTTCATTTCAAAGCTGTTTGGACATGACACCAAAATTGAAATGAAACAAAAGGTTTTGAAACAGCTTTTAACAAAACAAGGGCACTCTAAACGTTTCAAGTTTTGAAGCCAGGCTTGCTTGGCTTCAGCTCTGGTCCCAGGCGGTAGCGGTAGCCTGTTGTCAGCCTGTGCCCCCAGGAGTAGTCTGGCACAACCCTGCAGCCCTCCCAGGGGGCACAGGACCCCAGATCTGCATGCAGGATGACAGCATGCTGCTGTTGCTGGCTGGGGCCAGCGGCAGCACCAGGCTTCCTGGTCCTTGGCATGGGCTGCATCCAGCTCTGCTCCCAGCTGACAGAGGCAGCCTGCTTTCATCCCATGCACATTTCCAGGGGTCTGCATCCCTGGGAAGAGTCCAGCACAGTTCTGCAGCCCTCCTAGGGGTGTGGGCCCTCAGATCTGTGTGCGGGATGACAGGAGGCTGCTGCTGCTGGAAAGTGATATGAGTTTTCCTTTCAATGGTTTAAGGTGCAGTGTCCCAGAAACCTCTGCACTTATCTACTTGAAACTAATCAAGCTTCATGCCATCAGAAGGGGCTATAATCTCTGCAATTTTAATCTGAATCAGGCAAGAAATGACAAAGTTTTAGGGCTTTTCATGATTCCCCATTATAGCCTATGGACAAAACACATTGAAACAGTGAAACAGTTTTGACAAAACACAATGGAACAGCGCATCAAAATGAAAACAAAACACTGCCCCTTCAAAATGGCAAAATGGAAGTTGAAATAAAATGGTGCTGTTTTGCACAGCCTTAATATTTATAATCTCCCAAAGTGAGCACACCATTATATACAAACAGCGCTGCCTAACCTGAGTGCATCTGGGATGCACGGTAACTACTTGCAGGTCACATATGGATCAGGGACCTCATACTGGTTCCTCACGAGCCGTCATTTGGACAGCTCTGATGTACAAGTACGGGTGTAGTTAGATAGGGCATCTAATAGGGTGGCTATGCTACAGTCACAGAATACCATCCTACCAGTTTTTCTGTCAGTTATGAAATGTTGCCATATGAGATGAAAATGTGTGATGAGCCACTTGCCTTCACCTGGGCAGAGTCTTGATTGTATACTGGGAAATCAACAAGGAACAACAGGAGGCTTGAATAAAGGTGAAAAAACTCACACAGCTCCTAATGGTACAGCATGAAATTTTCACCCAGATCTGTGTGGAACTGGGTAAATTGTGGGAATCTCAAGATTCATACTCAAAACTAAAGATGTTTTATTTGCTCTGGACTATCATAACCAGGAAGAAGTCTCACTTCTTAGCATTATGAAGCATTTGGATGTGTTTAGAAGCACAGCGGAGCAAGATTTCATTTGGTTTAAAAAATGCTGCTTCAGGCAGAATAGTTTTTCTAACTGAAGCTTTCTTGAAGAAAGTTAAATGCATAAACAAAGTGTTTCCATAATATATAAAGATATATGGTAAAGGAATGAAAAGATATTCATTTCTGTAATCCTACCTGTTAAATGAAATACTAAAGTCTGTTTTCATTATTGTCCCAATGGGTATATCAGCTATCCTGCTGCATTGGGGCCATCTCAGTTATCTAAAATAGGAATAAAATCCCAGGGGTATGAAATGTCATCCAACAACATAACAGCACAGAAATCTAAAAAGCATTAGGGAGCAATGATCATTAAGAGAGAGAGAGAAAACGAATACTCAGGACAGTGCTTCCCACACTAGTCCTTAAAGTAATAGTTTTATACCTGTGGTTGCCTATTGTTTTGTGTGGCTTCCATTAGCAGGTCTACCTTCAAGAAGTAAAATTCTTGAAAAACAAGATTTCAAAAGCACCAGATGAAGAATCCATAGGTTCACTTAAAAATCTTCTTTCTTTCAACAGTTTGACTGTCGAGCCAAACTGTCTGGTGGGCAGCAACAATTTAATGACAGAATGACAGAAAACTGACTAAGAGCTGATACAGGATTTCCTAAAGTTACTTTCTTTCTCTTAGTTAATTTTAGGGAGGCAAAAGAATACTGTGATTCTTAGAGTAGTCAATCCAGTAACTTGAACCTATAAGGCATGACATTGACCATTATTTACCAATGCATGCAGGTATTACTGCCTATCTTTCTGTTAGGATGTGTCATATGGATACTTGATCAATGTTTGTTTTTTTAATCTCATGTTCATCATGATTGTATTTTAAAAAGCAACTAACTATGTGCTTAAACTTACCCTTATTCAGGAAAATACTTTAGTATATGCTTCATTTGAGGCATCTACTAAAAATCCATTGATTTCAAAATAAGTATGTTTTAAATTGTACATGGTTAATTGTTTTCTATTCTAGCAGTGTTCTCCTGGTTCCAACACTATCTGATTAGATAGGTACCAGAAAAATTGAGTCAGTCTTTTTTCCCCACAGAAAATGAATGTACATGTACTACATATTTAGAATTTTATTCTCAATTAGAGCAGTAACCTTCTCATTTTTTTCAGTTGAAAGATTAGATTAGAATGAATCTATTTCCATCTACTAATTACATAAATGAAATTGTACTTATGCTATTTTGCATTTTCTTATTTTCCTGTGCCATTTTGCATGTCAAAGCAATTCATATCCCTTGTCTATTGCAAATTAATTGGTCCATTCCTAGGTTTAGATAAACACATACTGTAAGAGGTTACTCCTTTGTGGATATGCTGTTACACTACCTTTTAAAAAAATCTAATGGATTAGCTAATTAACTAATTAAAATATTAATTTCTTTTACTTTTGGTTTATCTACCTTTAAGTCAGATTTGAACAAATCAAAAGAAATCCTATTTTGCCACAGCACAATTTATTTGTAGTAAGAAGGTGAATGTGTCTGTAATGGTGTTTATTTGGCTGTATTTTAGGGTATGTAGTTTCTTTCAGGATTAGCAATGCCAAATGAGATATCTTTGTTCACAAGCCTCAATTGCAGATCAAGCTTCTGCGGTATCTTCTAGATTCGCTATGAATGTTGCTGGCCTATATGCTATAGCACAATCTAAACACTACATAATAAAAAAATAATGAATTTTTAGTCCTTACCTTAAACATCATTATTGACTTCCTAGTTTATTTACCTGATTGTCCTTCATTACTGGCAGCAGAAACTTGAAGCTAATACAGAAAGAATAGCCCTGTGAGCAGCATCACACTAAAACAATTACACAGGATTGCCCAGTTTAATGATGGAAACTTTAAAAGCTTTGTTAAAAGACATAAGAGCAAATCATAATGATTTTGTCTTGTTTTAATATTTTAATTAATGACCTCCACATGAAAAGTGGGAATATGTCGATGGCACAAACTTAAAAGGCATCTTCAATACAGAGGAGGAGTAAGATAATATGTACGAAGAGACAGAATAATTAGAACTAGAGTAACCACAATGGAATGAAGTTCAATAATGTAATATTCAAAGTCAAGTCAGGAACTAATTATTAAAATATCTGCTATGACTCAGGAACTCAAGGGGTGGAAACAGACAAAGGGGAGATTGGTTGATATGTGCTAGTTAGTTTCCACTTGATGAGTTCTCATCTTATGGCAGAGGAGGAATAGCAAGGTTTGTATGTATGAGTTAAACACAGAATAAGTTTCAACCACCAAAGCAATGTGACCATAAAAAAGGCAAATGTAGTCCTAGGATCAAGGTATACCAGGAGGAGATATGTTAATTACATAAGACATCACCTGGAATACTGTGCAGAGTCCCAGTCACCCAAGTTCAAGAAAGACGAATTCAAATTTAGAACAGATTCAGAGAAGATCTATAAGGATGATGAGAATAATGTAGAGCCTCAAGAGGTGATGAAAACAGCTTGGATTGTACAGTCTAGTCAAGTGAAGGCTGAGAGGGGAATGTGATTGCTGTCTATATATACATTTTGTTTAAAATGGGAGTAAACACAAGTGAGGTAGAAAACTATTTATTGTAAAGGACAATGTTGGCATAACATAGAATCATAGAAAATTAGGGTTGGAAGAGACCTCAGGAGGTCATCTAGTTCAACCTCATGCTCAAAGCAGGACCATCCCCAGATCGATTGTTCAAGTCAGGGCTTTGTCGAGCTGAGCCTTGAAAGCCTTCAACCATGGAGATTCAACCACATCTCTAGGTAATCTGTTCCAGTGCTTCACCATTCTCCTAGTGAGATTTTCCTCATATCCAGTCTAAACCTCCCTTGCTGCAGTTGAAGACTATTGCTCCTTGTTCTGTCTTTTGCCACCAGAGAACAGTCTAGTTCCATCCTCTTTGGAACCATCCTTCAGGTAGTTGAAGGCTACTACCAAGTCTCCCCTCAATTTTTTCTTCTGTAGACTAAGCCCAGTTCCCTCAGACTTTCCTGATAAGTCATGTGCTCCAGCCCCTAAACCATTTACATTGCCCTCCACTGGACTCTCTCTAACTTGTTCATATCCTTTCTGTAGTGTTGGGCCCAAAACAGGACACAATATTTCAAACATGGCCTCACCAGTGCTGAATAGAGGGGAATAATGACTTCCTTCGATCTGGTGGCCAGGCTTCTACTAATGCACCCCAGTGTGCTGTTAGCCTTTTTGGCAACAATGGTGCACTGCTTGCACATATTCAGCTTATTGCCCACTGTAACACTCAGGTCTTTTCGTGCAAAGCTGCTGCTTAGCCATTTGGTCCCCAGCCTATCCTGGTGCCTGGGATTGTTCCATCCTAAGTGCAGGACTTAGCACTTGTCCTTGTTGAACCTCATGAGATATCTTTTGGACCAATCCTTCAATTTGTCTAGGTCACTTTGAATCCTAGCCCTACCCTCCAGCATTACTACTATACCCTTCATCTTTGTGTCATCTGTGAATTTGCTGAGGGTGCACTCCATCCCATCTTCCAGATCATTAACGAAGATAAATTGATGACAGGACTGACCCATTGGGCACTCCACTTGATGCTGGCTGCCAACTAGATGTCAAGTCATTAATCATTACCCATTGAGCCTGATAATCCAGCTAGCTTTCTATCCACCTTAAAATCCATTCATCTAATCCATACTTCTTGAGCTTGCTTGCAAGAATACTGTTGGAGATGGTATCAAAAGCATTGCTAAAGGCAAGGTAAGTCATCTCCACTGCTTTCCCTGCATCCACAGAGCCAATCATCTCAGCATAGAAAGCAGTCAGGTTGGTCAGACATAACTTGCCCTTGGTGAATCCATGCTGACTGTTCCTGATCGCTTTCTTCTTCTCCAAGTACTTAGAAATGGCTTCCTTGATGACTGGCACCATGATTTTTCCAGGGACTGAGGTGAGACTGACTTGTCTGTAGTTTCCTGGATCCTCCTTCTTCCCTTTCTTACAACTGGACACTATATTTTCCCTTTTCCAATCATCTGGTACCTTTCCCTATCATAATGAGTTTTCAAACATAATGGCCGGCAGCTCTGGAATCACATCAGCCAGCTCCCACAGTAACCTCAGATATATTGCATCTGGCCCCATGGCCTTGTACATATCCAGCTTTTCTAAATAGTCCCTAACCTGTT
>NW_017728994.1:14152521-14171213 GCF_001723915.1 Gavialis gangeticus | reverse complement strand
TTGGCCTTCCTGATTTCATCCCTGCGTGTCTGAGTAATATTCTTATACTCCTCCCTAGTCATCTGTCCAAACTTCCATTTCTTGTAAGCTTCCTTTTTGTGTTTAAGTTCACTGAAGAGTTTTCTGCTAAGCAAGCTGGTTGTCTGCCATGTTTGCTATTCTTCCTGCACATTGGGAGGGTTTGCTCCTGCACCCTCAGTAATGTTTTTTAACATACAACCAGCTCTCCTGGACTCCTTTTCCCTTCAGACTGGCATTACAGGAGATCCTGCCCATTAGTTCCCCAAGGGAGTCAAAGTATGCTTTTCTCAAGTCTAGGGTCTATACTCTGGTGCCCTCCTTACTTCCTTTTGTCAGAATCCTGTACTCAATCATTTTTTGGTCACTGCTGCCCATGTTGCTATCCACTTTTACATCTCCCACAAATTCTTCCCTGTTTCTGAGCAGCAGGTCAAGAAGAGCATGGCCCCTAGTTGGTCTCTCCAAATGTTGCACCAGGAAGTTTTCTCCAACACTCTCCAAAAACTTCCTAGATTGCCTGCACACTGATGTATTGCCCTCCCAACATATGTCAGAGTGATTGAAGTATTGAAGTCCCCCCTTTCCCACCCCCCCATGAGAACCAGGGCCTGTAGTCTGGAAACATCTGCTAGTTGTCTGAAGAAAGTCTCATCTACCTCATTCTCCTGGTCTGGTGGCGTATAGCAGACACCCACCATGACATCACCCTTGTTACTTTCCTCTCTAACCTTAACCCAGAGACTTTCTTCAGGCCTATCTCCAGTTTCATACTGGAGCCCTGAGCAATCACACATCTCTTTTACATCCAATGCAACTCCTCCTCCTCTTCTCCCCTGCCTGTCCTTCCTGAACAGTTTGTACCTATCCATGACAGTGCTCACAAGCGATCCCACTAAGTCTCTATTATTCCAATCATGTCATAGTTCTTTGATTGTGCAAGGACTTCCAATTCTTCTGGTGTACAACATTCTTGTAAGCAAAGTAAGGAAGTATGGATTGGATGAATGGATTGTAAGGTGGATATAAAGCTGGCTGGATTGTTGGGATTAATGGGTAGTGATTAATGGTTTGATGTCTAGTTGGCAACTGGTATCAAATGGAGTGCCCCAGGGATCAGTCCTATGGCTGGCTCAATAACCTCATCAACTATGTGGTTACCCAGGGAGGTGATAGAATCTCCATCCTTGGAGGTTTTTAAGACCCAGCTAGACAAAACCTTGTCTGGGAAGATATAGTTAGGGATGGTTTTTCTTTGAACAGGGGTTGGACTAGGTGATCTCCTGAGGTCCCTTCCAACCCTAATTTTCTATCATTGTATAAGTCTGAGACCTGTTTTTGCGCATAAATCTATGAAAGGAAGGTCAAACTCTTTAAAACAAAGTCACGTGTATATCAGGAATGTATGAAATGCAGTGGATTATACTTCACAATAACAATTTCATCTCTGATGCTCCATAAAGAGTTTCCAGGTTAGCTCAGGCATGTCTGTGTTGCTTGTTTTTTCTCCAAATAACTGGAAGTGTTCTTTGTGTCAAAGTCAGGCAGCATTTGAAATCTCTGTGGTTTCAATATATTCTTTAGCAGTAAGGGAGACCAGCAAAAATGTATGATGTTGTCTTGTGATCAAGAAGTCCATTTTGACCTTAAGATCAAGGGTTAAAGGGTCATTTTTGCATTATGTTTGGTGCCAAACTGACTTCAGGTAGTCAAGGGAAGACCAACCCACCAAGTGGCAGGGACAGCACAGAGGTAAGATATGTTTGTTCTGTTTTGCTTTGTATGATATGTCCAAGTAAATACTGTCAGGGAAGAGAAGGAATCCCTGGGGCAGAGAGGACAAAACTAGGGTTTAAGGGTGCTTGCCTGCAGTTGTCCCACCCCCTGGAATACATACAGCTACAAAGGAATCTTCTCCCCATGCTTCTGGAGGGAAGTGAGGAGGAAGGTGAGCTCAAGTATAAAGAAGGACCTGGAGCAGGCTCAGAGACAAGAACCAGAAGTTCCTCACCGTGACAGTAAGGGTGAGGAACTTCCATTTTCTAATACTTTTTTTTTTTCATCATACAGAATCCTTCTTTTGCAATGGAAATAATTTTGCAATGTCTAATTGAAGGGGATGTATTAAGAGATTTTCTATGTTCCTTGGCATTTATTGATCTATGTCAGGGGTTCCCAAAGTTTTTATGACATGGCCCGGAAAACCACCACCCAGAAGTGGCCATGGCCCAGCAGTCACAGCTGACTATGGCCAGAATTTCTAACCAGAAGACAGGTAAGGATACCTCCAACTCCCCAGGCAGGGGGTGGGCCAAACCCTGTGCTGCTGGAAGCCCTATGGAAGGAGCTGTGGCCTCTCCATCTAGCTTTGTGGGGCTGTGGTTTGCAGGTCCATGCGCACTTCTGGTCCAGCAGCCAACCATGCTGTGGACTGGCAGCTGGGCTGTGGCCCAGGGATTAAGAACTCCTGATCTATGTATTTCTCATACATTTGTCAAAACAGTTTGTTTCACCCTTCAAATACTTCTTGCTTTTTTTCTTTAACAGGATCTAGCCAGGAAGATAGATTTTACTGAACTGCATTTTGAACCTTTGCTTTAACAGGAATAGTCCCATGTTGAGGATTTTACTAGTCTAGCATGAAAATGTTTACTTTTTTTTTTTTTTTTTGGTGAATGACATTTCATATTAATGCCACCATTCCAATTGTTTTCCCCCAGAAAATAATCAAGACATGGAATTTGAACACTCAAACATAGTTAGAAATGTTCTTTTTCCAGAAAACAGGACACATTCAAGTTTAAAAATGATGATAATTAAAAACCACTTTGGCTTTAAGTTTTGTCAATTTCTTGGTCTCCATTTAGGTTACTCTTCTGCATTGCATTCATTACTTCATTAGCTGAAGTTTCATCCCCAAATGGGTTTTAATCCATCAATGACAAATTCTTAGGTTACTGCCTTAAAACTTTCCTATTTTGGTTCCCATTGAAATGAAAATGTATAGGTCTCAGTTTTTTCCTATGTTTAGGGGGCTCTTATCATACTGTATCCATCATCCGTAAGTACAGGTGCCGTGTAAAATTCTGGGGCATCTGTAGATGCAGGAAAATACTGTATCTGTCATCCAGAAGTATCGATTCTCTGGAAAATTCATCAACATGGTTCGACAGTTCCATGATGGCATGATGGCATATGTCCTTGTGAATGGCAAATGCTCTGACCCCTTTCTGATCACAAATGGCATCAAGCAGGGCTGTGTGCTCACGCCCACCCTTTTCAGCATGGTATTCTCTGCCATGCTGTTGGATACCTTCCAAGATGATGACCCTAGTATGGGGATCAGGTACTATTTCAGCAGACACATCTTCAACTTGTGCAGGCTCTGAGCAAGCTCCAAAGTCCAGACAACAATGCTTCATGACTTTCTTTTCACTGACGACTGTCAGTTATGTGCAGGCTCACAGGCTGACATGCAACGGTCCATTTATTCATGGTAAGAGTTGCCAGAATCTGGAATGGGCTTCCAAGGGAGGTGGTGCTCTCCCCTACCTTGGGGGTCTTTAAGAGGAGGCTGGACATGCACCTGGCTGGGGTCATTTGATCCCAGCACTCTTTCCTGCCCAAGGGTGGGGGGTCAGATTTTATGATCTGCTAAGGTCCCTTCTGACCCAAACATCTATGAATCTATGGAACTATTCTCATCGGCCTGTGACAACTTTGGACTTGCAATCAACACGAAGAAGACCAAAGTGATATTTCAACCTGCATCTGGCACAACACCCCAGGAACCACATGTCGCAGTTAAAAGCCAACAACTGTCGATGGTCAGTTTGCCCATTTAGGCAGCATGCTCTCCCATGCTGTCCACATTGATGATGAAGTCAACACAGGGCTAGCAAAAGCCAGCGTGACCTTTGGCAGACTCTGTAAGCCAGTTTGGGCCCACAAAGGCATCAGAATGTTGACAAAACTGAAGGTTTACATTCTCCTGACCCTTCTTTATGCCTGTGAAACCTGGACCATCTACCAGCATTATGCCAAGGAACTAAACCACTTCCACCTGTGCTGCCTGCAAAAGATACTAAAGATCAAGTGGCAGGACAATATTCTGGACATTGAGGTGCTCAGAATATCATCTCTTCCCAGTATGCACACCTTACTGAAACTGGCACAGCTAACATGGACCAGCCACCTTTCAAGAATGCCTAATACTCACCTGCTGAAGAAAATCTTCTATGGCAAATTGTCAAATGGAGTATCCTTTTGCAGCACACCAAAGCAGTGGTACAAGGACACCCTAAGCATGTCCCTAAACAGTTTCAGCATTGACCCAGAGTCATGAGAGCAAATCACTTGTAACTGTCCATCCTGGAGGTCATTGATCCAGAGTGGAACACTGGCCTTTGAGAAGTGGTGCATGGCAGTCGCAGTGAGGAAGTGTGTGGCCAGGAAAATGAGGACCTGTTGTGTCCATTCCTCATCGCTCTCCCACTCTTGCTGCAGCAGATTGTTAAGGGCAAAGATAAGGCTTACAAGTCACCTGCATACCCACATGACCTAGCCTCCACCCCCTCCTCTCTCTTTTCTCTCTCTTCTTTCTCCTTTTTCCTCTCTTTCTCCCTTTCTCTTTCCTGCTTTTCTCCCTCCCTACCCACTTCCTCGCTGGATGTGGCCATCTTCGCTTGTGAAGGACGAACAACAATCATACTGTACTGCTTTCACAAATAAATGTTAAAAAAGGCCTGCCATCGTCTTCCTTTTCCCTCACTTGATTCATCCTCTGTCACAAAAATGAAAATGTCAAGATTCTTCACAACATTATCCCATTTTTTATGTCATTTATGGTATCTCTTCATTGTTGTTAGTAGTTGGGTTGATTCCACATCTTCATGCAGTTTGGCTTAGTCTCTGGTTTATTGTAGATAGTACTAGTTCAGCTTAAAGAAATGTCTTTAATCATTGTTAGGCAGCTGATTTGATTGGCCAGCAGAGGTAAAGAATGCAGGGGTTATACATCCAAAATGTAACAGACTAGTTGTATCTTTTATACCCTCGTTATATATTTAAAAACTATAGAAACCAATCAGATACTAAAATTACATGAGAAATTCAAGCACCAGTCATCAGATACCCATGCAGGTGTACCCTATTTCATTATTTCAGTTATCTGCTTTTGTTGAACCTCCCAGTCTTCCTGGAAAATATGTTACTTATATTCCAGATGTGAACTTAAAGGATCTCCAAATTCCTTCCTCATATTTTGGCATCCCAACCAAGCCCAGTGCTGGCTTCCAGGAATAGAGAGGGAACAGGGGGAACTTGGTTAAAAGCTGGGACCTCAGTAAACTATGAAGAAGGCAGTGTGAAGGGGGAGGGAGTCCTGCTAGGAGCTGAGGATGTGCTGAGCCAAGGTTTGCTTAAAGTCTTAGTAAGATGGTGTCAGAGCACAGGGCCTCTAGTCTACCCAGCAAACTCTCCACCAATTCTTGATGTTCCTGAATCAAAGGTGCCAGCCTTATTCACCTACTTTCCAGTATTTTCTAGAAATATCTGACTCTTCCAACATGTTGCCTCTTATGCATTGAAGTACATTGCATCAGCTTAACTGGTTGTCAAAATCCTCCTCTGTCATTGTCTATTTATGGCTGAATTATATGGTAGGTGAAGATGGTTGGCAAATATTTATTTAAAATAAATGTTTCTTGGCAAAACTTTGTAAGTTTTCAACAATAAAATGATATTTTCTCCAAAATCTTTCAGCTTTTTTTAAGAAAAATCATTTTTCTATCAGGAAAAAATATTTTGAGAGAGTGAATCTCAACTTGCTTTATTAAATTATTTGTAGCCATGGTAACCATTTATCTTTTATTTTCTCCAACTGAAACGGTAGAGACCATTGGTGATACATAGCAGGTGTATACAGGTGCACGTGCACCCCCTGAGATTGGCCATGCACCCCCTGATATTGGCCACTGTTGCCGGTGGTGTCTGCGGGTGGTCACCACTTCCCGCCCTCCGTCCCTGCCACTGATGCTGCCAGTGGCATCTGTGGGTGGTTCCTGCTCACTGCTACCACACTGCCATTGCCACCTGCAGGCAGTCACCATGCCCCTCCCCACAAAGTAGAGACCTCATTCTGATGAGACCTTCAAATTTAGCATGGGTCCTAGCTGAAAATACGCTAGTGAGTTCTGTCCCTCACGTAACCAAATTCATCCCTGGATTTGTGTATTTTTTTCAACAGGTTTAATACAGTTGCCAAAATGCAATGACAAGACTTATAAACACACACACACACACACACACACACACACACACACACACACACACACACACACACACACACACACACACACACACTTTCCAGTCTACAGAGGGCATACTCTCCTAAATAACAAATATAATTTGTTTTAAATATAAATCTATAAATTTAAATATATATACATATATAGAGGGAGTTATAGATCTCCTAAGTCCATGTAGAGCAATTTATATTTAAAGAAAATTATATTTGGTATCTAGGAGAGTATGCCTTTTGTAGACTGGAAAGCTAATCCTACCAGTCTACATAATCAAGTAAGAGTTTTAATAGCCATCCTTTATAGATCAATTTAAACACCAAAGGGGGAAACCTTATTTCAGTTAATGGCAAAGCTTCCACTGGAGCCAGGATTTCCCCCCATGGTTTAATAACTTTGATAGGAAAAGCCCTCACAAGAGTATAGTCTGGATTCTTGCTTTTCTGTGGAAAGAAAAACTTGAAACAGAAGAGAGAAACAATTTTATTAGAAATCTCTGTTTGGCCCTTTGTCCCTCAGACTTGGACACGTACCAAATTTTGTAGTGCTTAGGTCTTCACAAAAAAGACATCTAGAACTGTAAGGGAGATCTTTTGGGCTAGAAAGCAGTGCTCTAAACTGCATGTTAATCAAAAATATGGAAATAATAAGTTTTCTGCCCTCATCTGAAGATTAGTGTATGCTTTTCATTGAGATCAGGGAGGGACAGATGATGCAGTTCTGACACTAGAGTATAGCCAGTGCAAGTTTGCACATCAAAATTCTTACTCTGTGCTCTAGCAAAGTCATTTCACTATCTGAAATGTCTGTTTAAGTATATATATACCACAGATTAAGTTCACAGGCTTTCAATTTTCCTGTATCTAATAAACATGATCTATGCAGAATTGATTTTTCTTGGCCCATTTGAAGATCTAAATGTGTTTATTATATAATTTTCTAAAATATCTGTGTTGCCCACTATAGTGGGAGAGGTGAATGATGTTGATACATTGATGTGGGACTAAGAGAATGAAAGATAAAATCTTGCTGGAATGAGTTGGCCCAAGCAAAATTAATCCAATCTCAGTGTGATGTTTGTTTCTGTCAAAGTGCAAATAGGGAAAAAAATGAGTAAGAAGCTTGTTGAGTATAAAGCTAATTTTTTAAAACTTTGGGCACAAATAATTCCACTTTAATGTTTCCTCTAAGAATTGTTCCTTTACAATTAAACGGTACTTCCTGTGGTACCTTAGGTGTTGTGGAAGCTGAAGCAATGCAGCCCTTTGTACTCCATTACTCTGTGCCCATACTATATGGTTTTGTAAGATACAATTAAGCAGTGATCAAACTTAGCTAAAAAAAACTATACTCAAGTGATCTGACTTGGATATTATGAGTTCAAGCCTCATTTCAGCACAGTTAGTAATGGGAAAAGTGCCCAAAATTTATACTGCCTATCCAGTTCTTTGTGCTTCCATTCAAGCCCTTTTCATCAAACCTCTCCCCTGGAAAACAACCTCCTGTTCCTTTGAATGTGTGCCTTCTGTGAAAGAAATAGTCTGTTTTTCTGCTGGAGTGTCCATGCTGGGTAAAGGTAGCTTTCAGGTTGGTGAGGTGTCATGATTGTTTCCTTCAGAGCAGATGTAGTAGTTATAGCTATAAATTACAGCTTTCTTGATGTGTTTGGGGTCATCACTGGTTTTGTGGAGGTAGTGTGGTGGTCTATGGATTTTTAGTACATATTAGTTTGTAGTATATGGATCAAGGTATCTAGAAAGTTGAAGTTAGTTCCTGTATGAGTATTCCAGAGAGTGTGTGACAGAAGGGTGGTAGCTTTTGAAGTTGTGGTAGCAACTGATTCCAGATGTTGCTATATAATGAAAATGTTATCTGTATATCCCAGGTGTAATGCAGGTTCCCATTTTCTCCTCTTCAAGGTAGCTCATGAAAAGGTTGGTACATAGGCACCAAATAAGATTACATATGAGCCCCAAGCCTCCAGTGGGCAGCCTTCATCTGCCGCCACTCCTCCCCACCCCGCCATGGTCTGCTCTGCTCTGGTTGTGCTGCTGAGGGGGTGGGGGTATCATATTAGGGCCCCTCCCCACCCCGGCAAAAATAAAAGTTGCCACCTATGGGTTGGTATATTGGAAGGTTAACCTGTGACTCAGAGGAATTCCTTCTTATCTGTCTGAATACACAGTGACATTTTTTTGTTTCTTGCAGCCAGGCAAAGCCTTTGCAGCAAAGTTTTATTTGATGAGGTTGGCCCTTTTTCTGTTGTCTGTATTAGATTTTAGTTTGGTAAACAGTGCAAAATGAATGCAGTGTGTGAATCTGTTCCAGCCTATGGGTTTCTGGCTAACTTAAGACAGACTGTCACAGAAAAGAGTGCATTCATAATTTGCTGTCACTCCCTCGTGTGCATAGTTTCATATGCCTCTTACTTTTGTTTCTACTTCTAGACTAGGTGATTTAAAACTACCTCTAGGACATTTCAAGACTGCTGGGTGCATATTTCTACTGTGAATGCTATGTGATCAAGACTTTGGAAAGTGCTCCTGATACTGCTTTTTTTTTTTAAATGAAGATTCCTGTGATCAAAATCCAACAATATTGCCCCACCAATTCACTGTATCGGCTTATGCAAAGGTCTCAAATACTTTTTGTAATATTTACTCATCTATATTTCCATATTCATCTGAGAGACCCCATAGCCTATGTATATACAATATGGCTGACACATTTGATTTACCAAATCTGATTAGACAATTATTATATCTATTCTGTTCTCTGGCCTTCTTGAAAAAGCCAAATAATCTAACTAACAAAAAATTTAGGGTTTTTTTTTCAGTAGTGCATTGTAGCAGGACCCCTACCCAGTTACCAGGAGGAAAAGGCCAGACAGAGCTGCAGTGCCCTTTACAGGACTCTGGTTTTATATTACTGAGAGGCTCTAGGACTGTGAGAGCTGCAGCTAGATTCTAGAGCTCTGTCAAGAACTTCTGCCAGACTTTAGGGTTTAGTGGGAGCTGCAGGCAAGCAATAGGACACTGCAGGAACTACTGGAAAATCGGACACTCTGGGAGAAGCCACTTCCCCATCCCTGGTATTGGGAGGTCAGACAGGCAGCTGAGCCCAGAAGCTGAAGGACTGACTCCAGGCCAGATATATAGCAGAAGACTCTGCTAATGAGACTCACAAGGAAAGCTTCAGCAGCCTGATGAGAGAGAGGTGGGTCAAATGGATGGAGAAGAAAGGGTCAAGGGTCTATACAAGCCCAGAACCATTGATGAGACCTCAGACTGGCCCTTGCCAGGATCTGAAAAAGAACTCTACAGGGCCTGGGGTGAAGGAATTTATGCATCATAGAGAAGTGATTTGTGTTGCATGTTTGTTTAAGTTGCTATTTTTTATCCATGATTCTTGGGAATGGCCAGAGAGGTAGGAGGAGGACACTGAGGGTGCCTGGGAAAGTTACTGTAGATTTCTCTGTAAGACTGCAGAAGATGGTCAACTGAGAGAGAGAGAGATGAGCCTGAATTATTTGGGGCTGTAGCCAGGCCTGAGGACTGCAAACCAATTCTATGAAACTGTTGAAGGCCCAAAGAGCTATGAGGAGGTGCTGATGAGCCCACAGAACAGGGGAGGAAGGGTATGGGGAGAGGGAAGGTAGCTAGGCCTATGGAGTCCTTAGAGGCTAACATCATGCCCAAAGTGAGAAAGAGAGAGAGGAAAAGTGACTCCCACAGTGGAGGTAGTGGTTCCAGATAGGCCACCTGGCCATATAAGAATAGATTCCCAAATGTATCTTTGAGAACATCAAGGCATGGCAGAAAAGAAGGAAAAAGGTGTTAAGTGCCAGAGAATCCAACAGATTGAAGCAGGCCATCAGGGGGCACCAGACTGCATCAGATGCTCCAGGCTTGCTACAAAGAGGGGAAGAGCAGGTGAAGGAGGCCTTTAAACAAGTAATGGAAACTTTCAAATTGCATGACTTAATTTCTGTGGGGAGTTCTAATTATCAGAACATCTCCTACGTGGCGTACACAGTTAATTTATCAAATTCTGGGAGTGTGCTGGGGATTACTTTCTGCTTCAGATAGTAGAGATGCCAACATGGGGGGGAAGATCTTCTCAACTTGCTGCTCACAAACAGGTAGGAATTGATTGAGCATGAGAAGATGGGAGGCAACTGGAGTGACAGTGACCACAACATGATAGTGTTCAAGATCCTAAGAGGAGTAAGGAAGCAGAGCACCAGAATAAGCAAACTTTAACAAACTTAGGAGCCTGGTGGGCAGGATCCCTCATGAGGTAACTCTGAGGAAGAAAAGAGTCCAGGAGAGCTGGCTCTACTTTAACGAGGCTCTCTTAAGGATACAGGAGCATCTTAATGAGATAGAAAAATAGAACATGCAATGGGATTTCATCAAGTAGTTGAAACTAAAAAAGGACTCCTATAAAAAAGTGGAAACAATCATAGTACTAGGAAGAGTATAAGAGTATTGCATGGACATGGAGGGAGAAAATTAGGACAAGAAAAGCACAATTTGAGATGCAGCTGGCAAGGGACATAAAAGGCAATACAGAAAAATCCTATAGGCATGTCAAAAGTAAGAGGAAGACCAGTAAGTCCATAGGTCTCTTAGGAATGCAGAAAGTAATCTAGTCATAGGGGTAGCTACCAGGTGATGAGTGCAGTTGGCAGCGGAGATAGGGAAGGAGACAAACAGCCAGGGTAATGGCAAACTAAGTTAGGAATTACTTAGAGAAGCAAGAAGCTTTCAAGTAGGCAAGGCAGGGCAGGATACATGTAAGAACTCGTGGAAGTCAAGTGGGGTCCCAGATAACTGGAAAAGGCGAAATATAATGTCCATCATTAAGAAGGAGGATCCATAGGTTTATAGGCTAGTCAACCTGATCTGGACAGATCACGAAGTAAGTCCTCAAGGAATCTATCGTGAAGCACCTAGAGGAGAACAAGGTGATCAGGAACAGCCATCAGGGAGTTGCCAAGAGCAAGTCATGCCTTACCAACCTATCTATGACCTATCTATGACTCGGTGGTTGAGGAGATCTGGTACACCTTGACTTCAGCCAGGCTTTGATGGTGTCTCCCATAACATTCTCATTAGTAAGGTAACAACATACAGACTAGATGAAAGAACTTTAAGGTGGATACAAAACTGTTTGGATCATCATACTCAGTGAGTTGTTCTCAATGGCTCAATGTCTAGTTGGGAGTAGGCAATAAGTGGGGTTCCCCAGAGGTCCGTTCTGGATCCAGTATTCAACATCTTCATTAATGATTTGGATGCTGGGATTGAGTGGATGCTTAGCAAATTTGTCGATGTCATCAAGTTGGGTGGACTTGTGGATGCTCCGGAGGGCAGGGCTAGGATTCAGAATGATCTGGATAGAGAGGAGAAATGGTCTGCAATCAATCACATGAGATTCAACAAGGACAAGTGCAATGTCCACATGAACAAATCCAGGCTGGGGAATGACTGGCTAGATGGCAATAGTACAGAAAAGGACCTGAGGGGTTTCAGTGAACCATAAGCTGAATATGAGCCAACATATTGTGGTCTTGTTGCCAAAAAAAAAGCTAACAGCATCCTGGGTTGTATTAACAGGGTTAGGGACAGACTTTGATTCACTCTTTGCAGGTTAGTCTAAGCTGCTCAGTTTAAACTGATTAAGAACTGAACAGACATTCTCTGTTAAACCAGGAAATGCAGGCATGTGCCTGCAGTGGCTCAAGCTAGAAGCCGGGGGTGCAAGAACATGCCTGCTAGCCACTGCCAAAGGGGAGGAAACAGATATGCCCTCCAAGGTTCTCACCCCTCCCTGCTGGAGCGTGGCCAGGCTCCAGTTGGGGATAGCAGGACACATGGGATGCCAGCCACCAGCCAGGGCAGGAAGAAAAAAGAATCTACTGCCAGACTGATGAGTGGGGATGGGGAAAAAAGTCCTTTCTCTGAAGCAAGCATGTATTGAACGCAGCAATTTGCAAAGCATATAACAGGGAACTACCAAAAATCTTTGCCTAATCTAAGATACAGCCCAGTAAAACACAGTATACACAACTTAGTCTAACTTAAAATGTAAAGCAGGAAGACAAGAGAAAGCATTGCATAAGTCTTACTAATCCTGAGGGCAGAGTGTCTCTTTACAGCCAGGTATTCAGAAAGGTTTTGTTTAGGTTTCAAAGGTTCTGCTTCATAATGTGAATGTAGCTCTCTGAATTCTTTGGTCTGCAGCTTCCAGCCAGAAGCCATCTGCAACTTTGCTTAACTCCATCTCCAGCACATATGTGTGATGATTGTCAGGTCTTTGCCAACACTTCCTACTTCTCAGTCTAGTTCTGCAGGTCTTAGCTCTGGGCTCACAGGGGACTAGTTTGTCTTTCTCCCCCATTCTTGTCTGCTGTGGAATTAATCTCCTCTTTGGCTGCAGGTAAGCTGGACAGAGGGAGGAATTAACTCCATCTCTGTCAGGCTGCAGGAAAGCCATGGAGGTCCGCAGGGTTTGCCAGCTGAGGTGAGAGGGGACCGAAGGAGTATTTTGCCTCAGGGACCATGACAGGCCAGTGTCTGGCCACGCCTCACCCCTGCTCTGGCTAGAGAGCAGAGGGGAGGGGCCAGCTCAGCTCTCTGGAGCACAGCCCAGTCCAGAGAGCATGCTGGGTTGCTGGGGGGGTCTTTGATTTAATTCCAGCAAGGAGTTTCGGACAGACATTGCATAAACTGGTTTGTGCTAAATCAGTTAAGTCTGATACTACATTCAACCAGGTTTATCTCAAACTGGTTTTTGCCATTTTCAAACTGGTTTATGTGCACTGAACATCTGTTCTGTTACAGGTTTAAACCAGTTTCTAGTCACTTAAACCAGTTTATATGTAATGTCTGTCCCTAGCTCAGGAGTGTCACAGAAAATTTAGGTTGGATATTAGAAGGAACTTTCTAACTATGAGGGTGGTCAAGCATTGGAACAGGATACCTACAGAAGTTGTGGAGGGCTAGTGAGGGGGCGGGGCTGGTGCATTTGCAGCATAGCATAGCCACACTGCAGGGGGAAAATCCCCCACCCTCTGTGCAGATTCTGCCTGGGGGGTTGCAGCAGAGGTCCAGAGGCCCATGGCTGATGGGTGGGAGCTAGCAAGGCAGTGGGGCTGGGGTGTTTGCAGCCTGGCAGAGCCCTCTGTGGGGGAAAAAGTCCCCATTTGGGGGCTTTTCTCCCTGCACCCACTGTGCAAACCCTGGCTGGGAGGTTGGTAAGGGGACAGAGTTCGGGCATTTGCAGCCCAATGGAGCCATACTGTAGGGGGTTAATAAATGATATTAAACTAAAATAAAGCTTGATAATTACCTTTATTTCAAATCAGACCTTTAATGAGATGCAAAATATCATCTACCTCTCTGACAGACCTTATGCAGTACAGTGAAAACTTTACAAATGCTTGCTTCCTTTTCATTTTATAATTAGACTTGATTGAGAGAGTTATGTATTTTAAAACACCCCTCCTACTCTGTTCTTTAATCTTCCTTTTATGAAGGTGTGTACTTGGACTATATTACCATGAAATAATTTGGGCTGTCTGTTTTAAATGCCTCTGCCTGGTGATTTATGCTAACTGGGAGATGAAAAAGAAATGCCTTCATTTTGCTTTCTCTCTGGAGGCAAAAGATCAAATGATTAGCTACAAGCAGCTCCGATTCCTGTGGTACAGTCCACTTTCTTAAGGCATAGCTATTTCTGTTAGGTAGAAGAATTGGAGAAGCTGGGTAATTTTGGGTAACAATCAGCAAAATAGGAGTACTGAAGATTAATACTGTGCTCTCATGAGTATATAGCAGGATTTTTCTTTAGATTCTTTTGGGTGATCTATACTATAGAGTGATGAAGACACAAGAGACCTTAATACAGTATTCACTATTTTCTGTTTGGTCAAACAAATGTAAATAAAGATATTAACATGATATAAAGAGTGATGATACTTTTAGGACATGAACAGGAATGTTCCTATTGATTATTGCCCTAAACTTATCATTTGCAACAGTACAAAATATGTTACCATTATGATTTATTAGTATGTGATGGTAGAGCATTTGACTGTAATTAGCAACTATGCACCTTTTGAGTGCTGTCTTGATCGTATTGTCACAATACTGTGGCTTTCAACTAAAGATGGGTAGCATGGTACAGAAAAGACTGATATTACCTTTCAGAAGACATACCTCTTAATAACAGAAACTGTTAGGAAAAGGACACTACTTTCATTTCACCATCAGCTATGGGGATTTTCAGAGGCAGAGGTGTAACAAAGCAGCCAGGCACTGGGGGCAGCAGCAATTTCCAGGTGCTGCTGTGCCACCAGTGGAATCACATGTTTGTGGTGGCATTTTTTTCCTGCACCACTCAGTGTGGC
Source organism: Gavialis gangeticus (assembly GCF_001723915.1). Taxonomy (NCBI): domain Eukaryota; kingdom Metazoa; phylum Chordata; order Crocodylia; family Gavialidae; genus Gavialis; species Gavialis gangeticus. Next base: position 14,156,477 of record NW_017728994.1, on the reverse strand, counting down.
AACTCTGGGTGATAATTCTGCCCAATAACTGCCATAGTTATGCTACTGAATGGAGGTGTCTTTCAAACCATCATTGTTAAGATTAAAATTCACCTTTTTAAAAAAAGAAGTCCTAATCCATCAATTATATTACATGTTTTCCTTTTTTACATTAGTATAATACTATTGTGGTTTAGATTTACTTTGTGGGAATGTTTTAGGACAAAAATGGACTTTTGAATATAAAAAATTAGCTTTGTCAAATCTATCTTCTAGTCCTCCTTATGCTCTACTTCTGCTTGATATACCCTAAATATGGCATTTAACTCAAACTGGCTGTGCTTTCTTTTCTTTTTTTGAAAACAAACAAAATACACATAAAAAGGAATACATCTGGAGAAGTTGTTACGGACAGGCAGTATGCTTTCCTTCCAGTGTGTTATGGCTTGAATTGTGAACTGCCAGGGTTAAAAAGACAAGTGGTTGTCTAGCAACACTAGCATCTCTCCTTCCTTGTTCCAGTGTTGCTAACCTACTAGAGACTGCAGCTAGTGGAAATGCATAATTTGGAAATTTCTACTATGGCTTCCTAAAGAAATATGATCAAAAATATGTTTTTACTGGGGAGGCAGGGAAAAAACCTTGATTTTTACAGTATACAACATGCTAAGTTATAGGTGTCCTTTAATCTTTATTCCTAAAAGAAATCATACATACCTTACTCACCAGCATATTTGTAAAATTAAAATTTATAATTATGCATTTGAAACACAAAAGCAGCACTATTCTAGGAGAAGAACCGGGCCCCCTGAATTAAGAAATTGCAACAGGCGTGGCATGGATTTAATTTGCCTATAGTCATTGGTTCAAAGCCCAACTTACTGCCTCCTGTTCAATCAAGTGAAGAATTGTATCCAGCTAGCTTTTATGCTACGGTATTTCCTGCCAAATTAATGTTCATTGTACTTTCCAGTTATTTTCAGTAAATTACATTGTCCAGTGGCCAAGTTTGTTCAAAGCAGGGATCTTTTAAGTTAAAACTTAAAGAAATGATGACTTGGCACGAGAGGTAGAAATTTTCAGGATGGACTAGCCAGTAGAAGTAAAAAAGTAAACTCAATGGTAGAGAGTAGATGCAGGGAGGACAGTTGAGGAGCAGAGCACACAGAGAAAAACACTAGGTATATTAACTCAGGGTCCAAGAGGATTAGGAACAAAGATTAAGTCCAGAAAGGTTTGAAAACCACAAGGCCAATTTTGAACTGGATTCAGATATGAAAACCAAAGGAGGTCTACAGCCTCATTTCAGGCTTTCACTATGCCAAGAAAGCTGCAAATGTAAAATGCTGCTGGAGTGTAGGCTGGACAGTGGTGGCTGCATTATCCAGAAGTAGCCTACTGCTTCCATCCGTTACGTTTTAGGAAGCATGCAAGAAGAAACCCAATCATGTTGAGAGGTATGAAGTAGTTTGCTGTGGAGGCTTATGTTCTAAATTATCAGAAACTTGTCAAATAATTGGTCAATCACTGTCTTTATGACAACCACTTTGAGATAAAGTTGTTGGTTTGAAGTAAAACTCCAAAGTTTCTAAATCCAGTTTATTTCACAACTTCTGCTTCAAGACATAAAATTAACCCAGACAAATTTTCACACATCCAGTATAGTGTAGGAAGGGGCTAACATATTAAAGACGTGTGTCTTGTATCCCAGACATATTACACGTCTTATGATAAACTATTCCTTGCTAATTACTAAGATTGCCAAATGGCAGAATTCAAGATGATAGTTTATTAGGAAGAACTGGAAGTACAGACGTGTGGGTTTTTTGGGGGTGGGAGTTGTTTGTTTTAGAAATCACGCTTCTCCCTCTGAAGATTTCAGTGAACAGTGATTTTTTTCATATATTCTTTTTAAGTCTCCAGGGGCTTTAGCAAATATTATGTAAATATTTATCAGGCATAAATGGATCTGACAACATATGTTTCCTTCATGAGACTGACTTCAACATGTACATGTGAAATGGAATGGATTCTTTTAAGAGACTTGATCAGTTGAAAACTTTTCTTCAGTAGCACTGCATGCTAATACAGTGATGCTGATGACAGAAAACATGGTCTACCAGAACTCAGCATAGCCAAAAGCTGAGATACAAATAATAAAATACCAGAAAGACCTTAAAATGAGTGACCTAATTACCTTGAACTTTATGCCTAATTTAGGCTTTCTTGAAGTAGTTGTTGCTTGTTAATTAGATAGAGGTTTATTATTAACTTTCTATTAAGAGCATAGAGGTTTAATAGGTGGCTTAGAATTAAGTATGTGCTATAGGAGCATTGATCTAATTGGATCTATCAATAAGCTAGGTTTGTTTAGAGTCTCATAGTAGGGCTTCATGTGATGATTCTGTAGGTACAGCAATTCTCTCTAGTCCAGTTCTGAACCAGTGCATTTTATTAGGGTGTCACTGTGATTAGAGATACTGTTTTTTTGTACTGAGATCTAAACTGGGGTCCTGTACATGTGTGTTTATGAAGATACTCAAACTACTATTGAACTGGACTAAATTGTCTTTGCTTAAGTTTCTTCAGCAGCTGGCTGTGACAAGAAGCCAAGCTGCGGGTTGGGAGGAGACTACAGAAGAATTTATAGGGTGCACCGACAGTAATGTAGATCTTCATTAATGTGCCATAATTCTGGCGCATTAAGTTTAGTACCTGCAATAACAGGTACTAAATTAATGTGCTATAATCGGTGCTACTGCACATTAGAGCAGCTAAACACTTTTTTTGTGATGTTAATGAGCATTAAACTAAGTTTACTGTGCATTAGCATGGTTTTGCCAGCTATGCTAATGTGCAGTATAATTAGTCTTATTCGCATTAAGCATCTCATGTAGAGGTGCCCACAGAGTCTGCTCTTGTACTTCAGGAGCTTGGAAGCAAATAGGACAAGTACAAAGAAAATAATGGGATAGGACTGGAGATATAAGAGCTTGCTAAGGTGTGCAAGAAAGAGAAGAACTTGAAGTTAATAAGGTAACAGAACGGCTGGGAGTTAGGCTAGGTGGAGAGGGCTTCCTTCTCTATTTCTTCTCTTATTTGTGTTATTTCATTTATTTTTATTAATGGGAGTTGGAGTACAGTAGATAGGGGACTAGCCAGACACAGGCTCCCATATGACCTGGGTAAATCACTTTTAACGTAAGACACAGAGGGCACCTATACACAAGCAATGAGGCTGCTCCAATGCACTGTAATTACCATCTCTAGCAGAATCCAACATCGCAAAAAGCAGTGTCCCTGCACTGAAAAAAGGCAGCAGGGGCACTTTAATTAAAGCTCATTTGAGAAGCTGCCATTTTTCAGTATGAGGATGCTGATACACATGAAGCTGAGTGTGCTTTAAGTACACTCCAATTGTGCTCCAATTAAAACATCCCCCACTCTCCCTCCCCTCCAACTCCCGGAGCATGTGTATAAACTCCAAGAGAGACCAGGGGCCAGATTCCATTCCATCTGTTAGGTACATAAGGAAACTTAGGCACCCAAGTGATTCTTTCCCACCCTGTTTAACTCCTATAAATCAACTTATGCATCAGTGTTTGTAACAACTGACACTGCCTTTAATAATGAGTTACAAAAATCAGCAAGGAGGAGGTAGACCCACCCATGTTTTGTCTCAACAGCTTTTCATTGACACTAGGAGGGTGAATAGAATTGTGTTTTGTCACTTAAATCCATATAGAATCTCACACCTGTTCTCTTGGGGCATCTATCCATATACAGTGAGGCTGCTCTGTGTAATTACAGCACATTGGAGCAGACCCCACTCCAGTGTCATGTGTATCAGCATCCCTGCACTGAAAAATGTCAGTGTTGGTGCTTTAATACAAGGAGTGCCCAGGGACCGGGACTTCCCCACCGTGATGCAAAACGGACTTGAGGGGAACACTTCCAGACCTCAGGTTGGGGAGGAC
>NW_017728994.1:14144874-14152510 GCF_001723915.1 Gavialis gangeticus | reverse complement strand
TTCCGACCCTACTTCTATGATTCTATGATTCTATGAACCAAAGCTTGTTCAATGAGCTTCAGTTAAAGCACCCCCACCACAATTTTTCAGCTCAGGGACACTGATACATAGGATGCTCCAGGCACTTTAATTACAGTGACTTTCAGAGCCATTCTAATTAAGGTGCCCCCCCTCACTCCTGGAGCACATGTATAAACACCCCTAAGGTCTAAGTTATTCATCTGTAAATTTGGAATAATAACACTTCCTAATAAAGGCTGTTGTGAACATAAATATCTAGATACACAGGTATCAGATGCACAGATGACTTCAGTGACCAGAAGCAAGGATTTCTTAGGCTGATATCTTTTATTGGACCAAATGCAAATTTGGGGTACAGTTAGACAAGCTTTCAAATGCAAGACATGCTTCTTTAGGTCTGAGGAAGAAAGGTCAGCCCAGCATATAAAAAAACAATTGGAAGAGGGGGAAGAGAAATTCCCAGGGGTAGTAGACAAACAATTAGATGAAGAAAGGAAGTATATTACTGGGAAATACAAGCCTGTCAAAAGAGAGGGGGGTCATTATCACCTTTCATGTGCAGGACAATTCAGGAATCAGGTAGGTTATAGTGTGCCATAAAACTAGTATTATTGTAATGTGGCAGGCTGGCTGGTGGGCTCACTGGCAGCCCTGAACTGTTAGCTTGAGCCTGAAGGGCTCGTATTCCATTGGTAGAGACAGTTTTCCTTCCCCACTAATAAGGGGAAGGCAGAAAGAAGGTATCCCCACCCTGACCCAGGGCAAGGTGAAAGAGAGGACCTGAAAGGGAACTAACCCCTCAGGCTTTCCTATTGATCCACTCCCAATCCAGGGGCAGAGTCTCAAAAAGGGATAAAAAGCAAGCATGCCCAGCACACAGAGCACATTCCTTAAAGGATGACGAAGAAGGGCTGAGAAGAACTGGTGGAGTTGACCAGTGGGTTGAAGCAGTTGCTCTAGAAGAGCCCTGAAGACACCTTCGCTGAGCAGGGAGCAGCAAGTGGCTGCATCCCTGCCCCGCTGTGAAGGGAATTGCAGTGATGATGCACAGAGGGTCCAGTAGTGGATGGGACTTCAGAAGCTCCTCTGCCTGTTGAGGGGCAGGGGATGTGCACTGAAGAGGAGGCCACAGAGGATTGGAACTGTCCCTAAGATAAGAGTTAATTATAGTTATTCTTGGGGTAAATCTATATCTGTAAATTATATGTACACGTATGTGTGTGTGTATATATATATGTGTATGTGTGTATATGTATGTATATTTATGCATGTATATACATTATGCCTGTGCAAATAGGGAACTATTCAATTTGGGCTCAGATTCAGCTGATTTGGATGTCAGCAATTCAATTCAGAGCTCCAAATAGGTTTTCCGCTTTGATTTGGAGATTCGGCTGTAGGGTATAATGGGGAAATCAATGAAATTTCTATAACTTTGGGGTTTTTTGTCTAATTTGGATGAAACTTGCAGGGGTGGTAGCCTCTGCTGAAAGCATACAGTCCACCAAGTGTCAAGGAGATAGGTTTGGGGATTTCTAGGAAACTGCACCTCAAAGTCCTGAAAGCAAAACTCGTGACATAGGTGCTTGTGCAACTGTGTCTGTCTTGGGTCACAGGGGTGGGGGAAGCTACTGCAGGCCTGGCTGTTAGGTTCTGCTGTGGCCATGAAGCCTGCCAAGTGTCAAGATGCAGGGAGGTTTTGGGGCCCTGCACCTCTGGCTGCTAACAGGCAAAACTCGTGACATGGGTGTTTGTGAGACTGTCTGTCTTAGGGCATGGGGGGTAGGAGGGAGGAACTACTGCAGGCCTGCCAGGCCCTGCTGCAGCCACAAAGCCTGCCAGCTGTGTCTGTCTTGGGGCATGGGGGGGCAGAGGGGAAACTACTGCAGGCCTGCCAGGCCCTGCTGCAGCCACAAAGCCTGCCAGCTGTCAAAGAGATAGGTGCAGGGGGAGGTTCTGGGGCCCTGCACCTCTGGCTGCTAACAGGCAAAACTTGTGACGTGGGTAGGTGATAGTGTGTGTGTATTAAGGGGCTCCCTCACTGGTGCTGGGGCATCTATACAACATGGTACTCCAGTGAGGGCTCCTCCTCCCCTACAGCCTAAGCTCTGGTCTGCCACTTTGCATGACAACAGATAAAATAACTTAGTGACTGACTGAGCACTAGCAGTAGCACCAGCAGCATCTCAGGTAGCCGAACTGTCAGAGAGCCCTTATTTCCTCTCAAGTAGGAGCTGTTTCTTCTCTAGCATGTCTGTTAAGGCATGTGTGTGTGCGCACGTGTGTGTGTGCGCACTTGTGTTCAGGCATGTCCTTCCTGGTGCTGGGGCCTCTGCACAACATGGTAGTGTGCCCCAGTGAGGTCTCCTCCTCCCCTACAGCTTCTTCCCCAGTCCACCACTGCAAATGATGGCATGTCAAAATAACTTAGCTGGCTTAACACCAGTAGCATCAGCAGCAGGATCAAAGGTACCCAAACAGAACTGTCACAGACCCTTTCTTTTTATAAAGTGTCACAGGCCAGGGTCCTACAGGATGGCCATGATCTTCCCAAGGCCCCCTTACCGTGCCAACTTGGCTCAATGGGCACCCTCAGTTCTCGCCCGCCACATCTTTGTTGGAAAATATACGTATGGGAGGCTGCCTTTACGCCCTCTTGGACACAGTTTGCTGTACACTCTGACTCCGTGGACTCCCAGACCCCTGGTGGGTCCCATTTTGCACTGGTTGTTTCAGGGCACCCTAGCTTTATGGGCTATGCAGGACTCCAACCACCCCTTTACCATGCCCCAAGCCTCCCCCACAGATGAAACTGACGTTGTCCAGTCTGGGCCTTGTTACAATTTGTCCCCGTGGTCCTCCTTGGGCTCTCTGCGTCCCTGTCTCACTCTGTGCCCTCACTAGCGCTTGGGCTCTCCACAACCCTGTCTCGCATTGCGCTGTACTGGCGCTCAGGATCTCCACAGCCCTGTCTCGCACTGGCACTCAGGGCTGGCACACCCCAGTGCTGTGCCCTCTCTGGTGCTTGGGGTCTCCATGCTGCCATGGGTCCCCTTTGAGGCCTCCTCCAACCCCTAATAGCCTTACCCAAGCCACTGGTATTAATACAATAATAAATCAAACACAAGCCCCTGGACTGTAACATAAACTCAAGCCCCCTGGCTAAAACATCATTCAAGCCCTACCAGGGAATACTCCATCCCACAGCAGCATCAGGAGCTGCTCATGCAGTCAGGCCTCTCCCCTTTGCTTGCTCCAGCAGAGCTTATTCCACCTTGGCTGCTGGCAGGGAACTGCCATCCTGGCCTCAGCTCTGGGGTTTATTTGTGGGCCAGGCCCTGCCCCTACCAGTCAGCTGGCCTCTGGCAGGTATGGCCCACTAGCTCTGTCTGGTTGCCATGGTAACCAACAGCTAGGGCTCCCCACTCACTGCTAGGGCTCTTTCCCCAGCTGTTCCACTCTAAGGAGCAGGGCACCTAAGTGCTCTGCAACACAAAGGAATTGACAGCAAGAAGTAAAAATGTATTGTGTTAGATATATGATGTTACTCATGGTGTGTGATGGCTTATCTTGTGTTTTTATGTCTATATGTTTATTATGTAAAAAAGGATTACTTAAAAAAATATATCTTAGGAAGTTTTAGCGTTGAAAAATCCTTCCTTTGTCAGGCTGAGGAAGTACCTGCAGTTGGTCCTGGATGGAAGGAATAGTAAAGAAGCCAGAGGCTGGCCTGGCACGCAATGCAGGCAAGAAAGCCAGTCAGTGAAAATGGAAATGGAGGCAGTGCTGCCAGATTGGAAATCTGGGATCATCTGCCAGCTCAAAATGCTATTTGCCCACTTCCGGGTGGAGGGCGAGGATGCTGCCTTATCCCACGCCTCAGCAGGCTGAGGCACAACAGCAGGAGGAGCTGCCTCAGCTGAGCCACTTGCCTCCACAACCTCAACCTCCTCCAAGGTGCTGCTTTCCAGAGGAGACCTGGGTCTAGGGAAATTTTAAGGGGTGTGGAGCACAAACTCTGATTCCCCCTCAGTCCCCAGAATTGCTTGAGCCAGGGTGCTCAGCACCCCTGGTTCCAGCTCCTCCTCTGGCAGTGGGACACTCATGCTGAGAGATGACATTGGGGTGGAGGAGACAGTGATTCTGCTGCTGGTGCCTATTTCTGGAGTTAGGGGAGGTGGTGCAGGTGCAGGGATGTCAGGTGCAGACACTGCTCCCACTGCCTTGCTTCCACTGGCAGCAGAAGCATCATGGCTGCTTGGGAAGAGAATGCATCTATGTTTGGGGGAGGGACTTGCAGCTCTAGCTCTCCCCCTACTCCCTCTTCCTTAGCTGCCAGAAGACCTGGCACCTGTCTTTCCAGCACACTTCATATTTATCTTTCCTGTGCTGCAAAAGGTGTATGTGTGTGTGTGTCATTCCTTTTGTGTTGTGTTTTATTCACTCTGTATTGTGTGCATGCACTGGACTCTTCTTTGATTGTTTGATTCAGTAATGATAAGTATTGAGAACTATGTAAAAATGTGTGCTGTCTGTCTGTCTGTCTTCTCCACTGTGATGTATATATTTACTATGAATGTGAAGTGTGACTCTGTTGTCTGTTTTATTCCATCTGTGTTGCATGCATGCAATGGACTCTGCTTTGATTTTTAATAACTATATATGGTGTCTTCTGTGATGTTCTATTAATGTGAATGTGTGACTACTACTACTGTACTGCTTGTTCTTCTTCTGTGTTGTAAAGTGTACCTAAAATGATATATCTCCTTCTTCTAAAACCCTGAGTTCGTGTTAGTCTCAATCTGAATCTGCCTTCTGTGTTGTCTTTAGTCTCTATGTAAACTAAATATAATAATATTAATAACTAATAACTACTATATATAATCTGACTCTCTTCTTCTATGAATATCTGATTTTTCTCTTCTATGTGTGTATATTATGTGTGTGTGTGTGTGTGCGTGTGTGTGTGTGTGTAAGTGTGTGCGCGTTCACGCAAGTGCAATCTGTGTGTCTCCATGCACAGTGATATTTCACACTGGCAGAGTAAACAGAGAGCTTTCTTTTTTCACAGGTTGCAAAAACAAAAGAGAGCAAATATAAACTGAAATAAATGAACTGAATAGTATTAAGAGATGCTAAGCTAAGCTAAGATAAGATAAGCTAAATCCTACCCAATCCTTTCAAACAACAAAAAGGAGCAGGCAAGTAGCAACTCTTGACTATAAACCAAGCCAGGCAGTGCACAGTACCCCCAGATAGAACCAGCTTACAAAAGCCACAGCAAGTCTGCACACAGAGGCTTTTACGCTGTTCCTATGTCCCTCCCCCAGACAGTGTAATTGGAAAGGCAGTCAGAGAGAAATCTTGCTCAATGACCACCTAAATATGTCAGTCTTTCCCCCCCTGCTCTCCCTCCCCACCTTGCTTCCCCTTCCTTGTCTAAGTTTCTGTTTCCCCATACAGACAGCCCTCTGAATCTTTGAATTGGTGAATCTTTTCTGAATCTTTTGTGAATTGATTTGAAAAGCCTAAAGCAGCCAGCAATTCGATTTGGACATGCTGATTCGATGTCCAAATTTTTTCCGAATCTGAAGTGCAGTCTGAAGCTTTGCGTAGCCCTAATATACATGTGTATGCCTATGTATGTATATGCATATTTATATATATGTGTGTGTGTACGCATGTACATATAAAGAGAAATATTTGAAAGTAAAGTTATGGTTATAAGTTTTATGTCATCCTGTAAATAGTTAAGTATCACTGGGTGTTCTGGTCTCAGCTTCATTATGTAGGGTACGGAGGTGAGTTGGCTTGCACCTAAACTGCTACACTCCTGCATCATTCCTGCACCCACTGACATCCCTTCAATTGGAAAGGAGGTACCCGCCACATACCACCCAGGTTACAGCTAAATCTTGGTTTTTAGTGTCCACATGAGTGTGAAATTGACTAGAGCCATATAAATACCTAGAAAAGAAAAGGCTGAGAGTTACAGTCATGTCATGCCAGTTAAGTTGCCTTATTTGTTTTGGGACTTCCAGTTTGTGGTCAACTGCATAATGCACCTGTTTTTTCATCCCCAGAGACGCCCCAGCAGCCGCAGAGCCCCTTGCCAACCCCCAGCACAGCTGGAGGTAAGCAGGACCCATGGTGGGAGGGGGTTAACCCCTAGTGAGTGTGAGTGGAGCCAGGCCGGGTCTCACCCCGCCTAGACCCCTACTTGGCCCATCCCCCCAGGGGGAAAGAGAGGTGGGGGGGTACTTACTGCTCCCCCTCCAGTAGGGCAGGGTTCCCCAAATCCTGGGCAGGGCCCCCCCTTGAGTGAGAGCAGTTCATTAACAGCAGGCCCACTGCGCATGCGTGTAGTTTAAAAGGGCCCGCCAACAGCAAAAAAGCCTGTTAGGCTCTGGAGCAGTGAGAGATGTGTGGGTGAAAGCCCACTGTACCCCCGCTCCCTCAAAGCCCCCCCAGAGACCTCCCAGCAGCCGCAGAGCCCCCCGCTGACCCCCAGCACAGCCGGAGGTAAGCAGGACCCGTGGTGGAAGGGGGTTAACCCCTAGTGAGTGGGAGGAGGTGGCTGAGTGGAGCCATATCCAGGCCCCTACTTCGCCCAGACCCCCAGGGAGCCACGCAAACAGGCTGCGCAAACAGGTGGGCTTGTCTGCCAGTGTGTGAGTTAGTGCAGAGTTCACGCAGGAGGGTGCGCGGGAGGGTTGAGGCCCTGCCTGCAAGCTCCCTAGGGTAGACAGACTCAGGCCCAGCCCGTCTACCAGTGGCATGATGCAGACAGGCATGCGCCGCACCCCGAGGGGCCCCTCGGGCTCTGCAACGCCCCCCCAGCACCTCAGAGACCACCACCCAGACAGAGCCCATGGTTCTGGGCTTCATGCAGACAGAGACCCTGGCTCTCAGCTGTGGGGGCTGCCTGTCCCTTTTTCAGCCTCTGGAGCCCAGGAGCATGGCCACCTCCCCTTGTGCGGTCTGCTCCCTTTTGGGGTCTTTGGCGCACCAGCTGGAGGAGCTCCAGGCCACAGTCCAGAGACTGCATGCCATCAGGTACTGTGAGCAGGAGATAGACTTCTACTGCTAGGCCCTTCTCCCCTGGGAGCCAGAGGGTAGACCACGGTCTCTCTCCAGGACAAGGGAGGACTCCAGTGTTCAGTGAGGGGCATGGACCAAGGTGCTCAAGGGCCCTAAGGCCTGCTGCACCAAGGCCCCTGCCCTGCCGAAGCTTAGCAACAGGTATGAACCTCTTGCAGCCCCAGCAGAGACTGCTGAGTTGCCAGCTTCCACAGGCAACACAGGCCCAAATGCAGCTACTGCCCCCGCTTTCCCCAAGACAAAATGTAAAGTGTTTGTTGTGGGAGTCTCCATCCTCAGGGGGACTGATAGGGTAATCTCCCACCCTGACGCCTTAGCCCGGGAAGTCTCCTGCTTCCCGGGGGCTCACATCTGAGACATTGCGGAGAAGATCCCTAAGCTCCTCCAGCCCACAGAGCACTATCCCATGCTCATTATTCATGTGGGCACCAATGACAATGGCTCAGAGCACTCCCAGCCAGGTCATGAGGTTCTACAGGGATTTGGGAGTGGGACTAAAGGGTCTGGGGGCACA
>NW_017728994.1:14139538-14139874 GCF_001723915.1 Gavialis gangeticus | reverse complement strand
AATATTATGCACTGGTCCAGTCCTGCAGGGAACAAACGTGGAAAGCCAAGGCTGCAACTGAACTCCAACTAGCTTATAAACAATAAAAGTCCTTTTTCAGATATGTGGGGAGTCGGAGAAAAAGCAAGGGCAACATTGGACCCCTGCTGAACCAGATGGGGCAAGTGACAACTGACACTCAGGAAAAAGCCAACTTATTAAATGGGTACTTTGCCTCTGTCTTTCATCAGTTCCATGGGACGCCCATACCCAATACGGGACAGGGAGGTCCTGGTGAGGGAGATCCCCTGCCCTCCATCAATGCTGACCTCATGAAGGAACACCTTGAGAGGCTGG
>NW_017728994.1:14129699-14139113 GCF_001723915.1 Gavialis gangeticus | reverse complement strand
TGCCTGCTGGTCCCCTCTGACTAGTTTGTAACAGGCCACTAGATCTACCCTCAGCCTTCTCTTGTGGAGGCTGAACAGGTTCAGGTCCCATAGCCTCTCCTCGTAGGGTCTGCCCTGCTGCCCCCCTGATCATGCGAGTGGCCCTCCTCTGGACCCTCTCCATGTTGTCCACATCCCTCTTGAAGTGCAGCGCCCAGAACTGGATGCAGTACTCCAGCTGCGGCCTGACCAGTGCCACATAGAGGGGGAGTATCACCTCCTTGGACCTGCTTGAGATGCATCTGTGCATGCATGACAAGGTGCGGTTGGCCTTCCTGACTGCACCCCACACCGCCAGCCCATGTTCATCTTGGCATCAATGATGACTCCAAGATCCTTTTCTGCCTCTGTATTGACGAGAAGGGAGTTCCTCAGCCTGTAGGTATGGTGCCAGTAGTTCCTCCCTAGGTGCATCACTTTGCACTTGTCGGTGTTGAATCTCATCCTATTCCCATCCGCCCACCCCTGTAACCTGTCTCGGTCCGATTGCAGCCTATTCCTCCCTTAATAGGCTGCAATCTATTAAGCAATATTCCTGCCTTAATTGCAGTCTATTCCTCCCTAATAGACTGGCCGATGCCAACCTCCTGAGGGATAACCAGCATGGGTTTTTTGTGGGTAGGTCTTGCTTGACCAATCTCATTTCCTTCTACAACCAGGTGATCTATCACCTGGGCAAGGGAGAAGAGATTGATGTCATATATCCTGACTTCAAAAAAACCTTCATTCTGGTATCCCATGATCACCTCCTGGCGAAAGTGGGCAGTTGTGGCCTTGGGTCCACCACGATCTACTGGCTGGGAAATTGGCTCTGTGGTCAGACCCAGAGGGTAGTAATTGGTGGAAGTCATTCATGATGGTGTCCTGTGACCAGTGGGGTCCTCCAAGGCTCTGTCCTTGGACCCATATTGTTCAACATCTTCATTAATGATGTGGACATTGGAGTCAGAAGCAGACTGGCCAAGTTTGCCGATGACACCAAACTTTGCGGCAAGGCATCCACACCAGAAGACAGGAGGGCAATCTAGGCTGACCTGGACAAGCTTAGCAAATGGGCAGATGCGAATCTCATGGTGTTTAACACTAAAAAATGCAAGGTTCTTCACCTTAAGAGGAAAAACCTGCAGCATCCTTAGAGGCTCGGCAGTGTTACACTGGCTAGCAATATGGAAGAAATAGACTTGGGGGTCATCATTTACCACAAGAGCCTGAACATGAGCCTGCAGTGCGATGCTGCACTTAGTAAAGTGACCAAAATACTGGCTTGCATCCATAGATGCTTCTCAAGCAAATCCCGGGACATCTTTCTCCCCTTGTACTCGGCCTTGGTGAGGCTGCAGCTGGAGTACTGCATCCAGTTTTGGGCTCCACAATTCAGAAAGGATGGCTTGAGAAAGTCCAGAGAAGAGCCATACGCATGATCAGAGGTCAGGAGAACAAACCTTACGACGACAGGCTGAGAGTCATGGGGCTCTTTAACCTGGAAAAGCGCAGGCTCAGGGGTGACCTGATGGCCACCTATAAGTTTCAGGGGTGACCACCAGTTTCTGGGGGACCATTTGTTCACCAGAGCGCCCCAAGGGATGACGAGGTCAAACGGTTATAAACTACTGCAAGACCGTTTCAGGCTGGACATAAGGAAGAATTTCTTTACTGCCCGAGCCCCCAAGGTCTGGAACAGCCTGCCATCGGAGGTGGTTCAAGCACCTACATTGAACACCTTCAAGAGTAAATTGGATGCTTATCTTGCTGGGATCCTATGACCCCAGCTGACTTCCTGCCCTTCGGAAATCTATGAAATACTCCTCATGACATCATATTCCTTTTATATGTAATTGACAAAGTCCTTTATGAAGGTTTTTCTTTTTAATTAAACTTTGAAAATATAATCAACCCTATAATAATAAGGCATCAATGGAGGGTGAAAACAAATGAGAAAAGGCTTGCAAAATATTTCCCTTTCTGGCTTCCAAAAGGCAGTTAAACTGTATTACAATATATGTAATTATATTAAAAGCATATACTTTAAATATGCAAGAGCAGTATCAGTCTCTCTGGTTTCTGCTCGTCCATTATTTACAGTTTCTTAAGGGAAGAAGCAGGCAGTAATATTGTAAGAGCACTTCTCATCCATTCCAGGGGTCCAGCAGCAGTCTGCTCCCCAGAACCTATGCCTATGCCCAGAGCATCTGCATAACAAGGAGAGGTGCATCACTGAGCCAATTGGGTTAAGTCCATGCCATCAGCAGAGAGGTACATTTGCCAAATGTAAGCCAGCCAAGCAACAGCGGTGTCATGGTTCAGTGGCCCCAGTCTCTCAGCAATAGGCTTGGATTTACTAGGAGACCATCTCTCTACGTCTGTGACCATCTCCATTGTGGTAAGATTGGCTTCTGCAACTAGGCATTTGACCTCCCTTCTGGAAACAGGGGCAACATTATACATATGGGGCGAATGGGTGTTGAATGGGCTTTTGGGGACTGCATCAGGAGGCATCTCTATTTTCCCAGGGGACTCAAAGTCACAATTCTCTCTTAATCTTACAGCTACTACCACCCCCTTATGGGCACTAAATTGGGCATGCAATTTATTATCTGTGCCTCACATTTCTGGTGGCTTGCTGCTGCCTTTGCTGCCTTGTTTTCATCTGCCAGGAAATGAGTTGCTGCTCTTGCTTCGTCTAACGAAATGTTTGTGTGTGTTAACTCTTCCCTATACTGCTCTGCATTCCTGCTTGCCTTGCCTCTCTGCTCTTGTATATCTCTAAGTAAAGTCACCATTTTAAGCCTTTCTGCTAAAAAGTCACACCCGTCCATCTCACATTCATTCAAATGCTGTTGTAACTGCTCTTTCTCAAGATCCAGTTCCTGCCTCTCCCTGAACATTTCAACCATTTCCAAACACGCATAAAATAATGCCCATGCAGCAGCCGCATCCTTTGCACCACCATGTGGCTTAATGGTTGTGCAATACTGTTCAAAGGCCAGACTCACTTCAGTCAGGGGATTCTCACCCTTGAAGCAACCCCTTTCCCAGGGGCATTTCCCCTTCTTCATTATCTATCTCTCTAACCTGCTAGTTTTCTCCTGTCTCGAGCTAGCAGCCAAGGGGGTGGGGAGGGAGGGATTTCCAGCCATCTCAACTTCCCTTATCACACTAATCACCACTACCAAAAAGCATCTTTCACACAGTTACTTAAATTTCACACCGATACAGTATTGCTCTACAATCTTAGTTCTAAAGCACAACTCTTAACTCTTTATGGCACAGTCTTAAAGTTATGCTAAGCACAATTCTTAACTTAAAAGTTACAGAAGGTTACAAAAATAGTCTATGGGAGAGGGACCTTGCTAAAGGAGCTTGGTATAATAGGAAAGAAAAGAGAGAAAAAAAAGGAAGAGAAAGCTTCCTCAGTTCTGTGCCTCTGTTTTCCCACTCTGCAGCAACTACTCAACAAGTACTTCGTGGTTAGGGTCACATACTGCCCAACCTTCTCCACCAATTTGTTACCAGATTTGTGAATTTCAGCCCCACCCCTCATTTCCCCCACAACCCCAGCCTGCCCTATTAGATTCACCAGCCCCACTGTATATTTTGGTTTCCTTTATTGTTTTCCCCTCCCTCATGTGAAGCAATGGCATGGCAGATGTCCCCACAGAGTTTTCTGCAGCCCCCTCTATGGGGGCAGATCCCAGCCAAGCCCTCAAGGGGATGCATGCCCCTGCAGCCCCCAGCCCAGAAGCAGAGTCTGACCAACCTCCTCCAGGGAGTACAGAAGACTACAACCTCCACCACAGGGACAGGTGGAAGTCTGTCAGGGAGCCAACAGGACCAGGGGGTCTCCCCTGGCCAGGACCCCCTGGAGGTGTTCCCAAGCCCCCTCCCCCACCATCAGGGACCAATGGCAAGGGCAGTGGGAAGGGCTCCTCTTCAGCCTCCTCCACAGCTGGGGGTGGGAAGGGTAAGGGCCCCACCCCCAAGCCTAGATCACTGGCACCCGAGGGGACCAGGTGCAGTACACCAGCCAGCACACCCATTCAGCCTGTCCCTGGCCAGAACCCCAGTCCCACCAATGCAGCCCCCCAGCACAGGAACCACAGCTATACACAGGCAGCTGCAGGGTGACCCAAAGCAGTGGGGCCTGGACCCTCCACCACTGGACCTTCCAGTTCAGGCAGTGGGGTCCCCTTTCTGGCACTCACCTGCAGGCATAGGGTGAAGTGCCAACTATCCAAGTGGGAGCACGTGCACTTTGAGACCTAGGTGCAGACCCTGGCTTGAGTAGTGGGGAGCCTCCAAGATTGTGGCAGCCTCCTGCTTTCATGGCAAGGGGGTCTTTTTCCTTGCCTCGGAGGCCACCGCACAAAAGGTGGTGGACAAGCAGCTTGTGGTGGAGGGCAAGTATGTCCCACTTGAGATCCTAGAAGAGCTGGGGACCAGGGTGGTTCTCAGCTCTGTCCCTCCCTATATCCCGAATTGGGTCCTGCTCCCCTAGCTCCAAACCCTGGGGAGAGTTATCTCCTGGGTGATGGCCCTCTTGCTGGGGTGCTGAGATCCCGGCATCAGCCACATGCGCTCTTTCCATCACCAGGTTATGATTCAGCTGGTGGAGAGAACACAGTTGGAGGCTGAGGAGTGCCTTGTGGTTCCTTTTCAGAGGGCCCTGGTGAGGGTTTTCTATACACTGGGGGATCTGAGATATTTCCAGTGCCACGCCCTGGGGCACTTGCATTATGAGTGCCCCGTGGGCCAGGAGGAGAGGACATCCACAGGTCCCACTGGCAAGAGGGGTGCCCCTGCCACTGGTATCTCTTCCCCCTCAGGCCCCCCTGGCACCCCAACCACATTATCCAGCCCCTCTCTGAGCTCAGGGGACCCTGCCCCGAACCAAATTTAGCGGGGTCCTGGGGAGGGCAGCAGCAGCCCAGGGGAGAAAGGAAGTGGGGCCCCCCTGTCCCTAGTCATGCCCCTGCTGTAGCTTCCCCATCCCCCCAACCTTCACCTTCTCCTACTGGAGCCTGTCCACCTGAGGACCACCCCATGGCTGAGTGAGTGCAGGTCCCCTCCAGACGCAAAGCCAAGAGGTACAGCTGGAGCCCTCTGATGTGGAGGACTCCTCTCCTTCGCAAGGCATGGGGGGAAGGACTGGTCCAACGTCTGGGGGCCTCCCCAGCTGTGCCTGACACCCCACCCCAGGAAAGATCAAATGGGTGATCCCCATGGAGGAGTTTTCAGGGGTGATGGACAGTCCTGAACAGGAGTTCATGGAGGAAGCCCCTCACTCTGCTGGCCAGGGCCTACTCCCTGAGACCATGGGTGCTGAGGCTGAGGCCTCAGCTGACTCAAAGGAACATCCAGCAGTGGAGATCCCCACGATGATCTGGGGAAGATAGGGGCCATGGAGCTCACCTGGGTGCATCCTGAGGAAGGAGGTCCTTTTTCCTAGGACCCTGAGGCAGACACCAAGTACCTGATGGGTCTCTTCCCTTCCCCTCCCAGAAAAACCTCACTTGTAGCCTGCCCCATGGTCCTGCACCAGAGTGGGTTGGGGTGGGGTCCCCTGATCAACAGGCCGATCTTGTCAGGGACCCTGTGCAGACCCCCCCTAGGGCTCCAGCTCTACCCTACCATCTTGTGAAGGAGCCCCACCCCAACCCTTATCCCAACCCCTGTCCCAAGAGGCTGCAGAGCTCTCTGAATCACAACCAGAGTCAGGGGTCTTAGCAGATTAAGGGATTTGGATGGTACCTAATGAGACAACTGAGCCCCAGGACAAGGAAGAGGATGCCCAAGAAATGACAGGCTCCATGGACCACCAGCAAGGTACAGCCTTGGACCACTGGGAAGATTTTGACAGTATCCTCGCCACTGCAAGGGCACTGGTTGGGGAAGACAAGGTGCCCAAAAGTTGCAACACCCAGATCTATAGGCGGGACTGCAGTTTCATAGATACCCTCTATACTTATGGGAGGGCACTGCACAAGCTGATGATCCCCACACAGGGCATTGAGATGCACAAGGCCCCTGCTGAATCACCTACTCCACCCCTCCAGCCATGAGGTCATTTAAGATCCTGACCCTCAACATCCACAGCTGCAGGAAGGGTCTCCAGAGATGCTGGGTACTCTCCTTCCTTTAAAAGTGGGGCTTCCCCATGGTATTCTTGCAGGAGGCCCTGGCAACTCTGGCAGACAAGCCTAATTGGTGGCTGAAGTGGGGAGGGCAGGGTCTTTTTTAGTGACCTCTTGGCCACCTCTTGCAGGGTGGCCACCCTGTTCTCCCAAGGCCTGCAGCTGGTTCTCCAAGATGTTGAGGTGGTGCCAGGCTGCCTGCTGTAACTCTGGGTCCAAGCGCAGCAGCTGGTCCTGAACCTTCTGAATGTGTATGCCCCCGCATAGGACTCAGAGTTGGTGGATTTTTTTCCACCAGGCGGCCACTTACATCGGCACCTTCAACCCTCATGAGTGCCTGGTCCTTGGTGGGGACTTTAATGTTGCCCTAGATGCGTGAGACAGGTCGGGCAGGGAGTGGAACCTGGCTGCTGTAGGAGTCCTCAGGGAGATCCTGATGGGCTACTCCCTGGTGGATGTCTGGTGTGCCTGTCACCTTACCGGCCCCCCTGCCTTCACCTGTGTGAAGGTGGGGGGAAGAGCACGCATGCCACACCTGTTTAGACTGGATTTATATTTCTTTGCTGCACATTGCCTGGGCCACTTCTCTGACATGCAGCTGACCCCTTTCAGTGATCACCACCTTGCCTGGGCCCAGGCCACACTAGGGCCTGGGCATATGGGGTCAACTTACTGGCATTTCAATGCCAGTCTGCTGGAGAATGTGGGCTTCCAGGAGGCCTTCCAGGAGTTCTGGCTTCCCCCTCAGCTCAGAGATGGTGAGACCTGGGGAAAGTGCGCATCTGGCTTTTTTTCCATAGCTAGACTCAGGGGCACACCTGGCAGAGGGAGGCAGTCTGGGAGCAGCTTAAGCAGGAATTACTGGAGCTGGAGAGGTGCCTGACCCCCAACCTGACTAACTCATCCCTCTGTGGAGAGTGTTGGGAGAGGTGGGGAGAGCTCCTTTGGGAGATGGACTATGGCTTCCACTTCTTCTATGCCCTGAAGAGGAGGCAAGGGGCCATGAAGTACATCACCTGCCTTCTGGCAGGTGATGGCACCCCTCTCACAGATCTAGGTGAGATGCACTGGTGCATGCAGACCTTCTATGAAGAGTGCTTCTCCCTGGATCCAACCAACACCAAAGCCTGTCAGACCCTGTGGGAGGAACTCCTGCAGGTCTGCTTGGATGAGTGGGACTGACTGGAGGCTCCTCTCATTCTGGATGAGTTTTTGGACACCCTCTGCCTGATGCTTGGCAACAAGGCACCGGGCATTGACAAGCTGACCGCAAAGTTCTACCAGGCCTTCTGGGGTGTCCTCAGCTCAGACTTTGCTGCAGTCTGGGCTAAATCTGAGGGAAGTGGGGAACTCCTCCTGTCATGCCAGAGGGTTGTGCAGACTCTCCTGCCAAAGAAGGGGGATCCCCATGACCTGAGGAACTGGTGTCCCATGTCCCTCCTCTGCACAGATTACTAGGTGCAGTGAAGGTGATCTTGCTGCGCCTACAGCCCATGCTGATGGACACGATCTATCCCAACCAGATGTACACAGTGCCAGGATGTTCCATCTTCGACAACCTGTACCTGGTTTGGGGCCTCCTGGAGCTAGCATGCCAGGAGGGCCTGTCTTTCACCTTCCTATTCCTGGACCAGGAGAAAGCATTTGACAGAGTGGATCATGGGTACCTCACAAACATGCTGCAGGCCTTTGGCTTTGGGCCCTGCTTCATGTGGGCTCTCCAGGTGCTGTACACCTCTTCAGAGTGTTTGGTCAAGCTCAACTGGGCCCTGACAGAGCCCTACAAGAGAGGGGTCCATCAAGGCTGCCCAATGTCAGGCCAGCTGTGCACTTTGGCCCTGGAGCCCTTCCTTGTCCTCCTGCAGAGGTGGGTGGTGAGGCTGATGCTCCAAAAGCTGGCTGTGCGGCTGGTCCTGTCCACGTAGTCTGATGATGTACTCCTCACACTCCAGGACTCAAATGACCTGGCACAGGTGGAGGCCTTCCAGGTGTGGCACTTGGCAGTCTCCTCTTCCCGCGTCAACTGGGTAAGAGCTTTGGCTAGCACTAGCTGGAGGCAAGGGTGGTGGAGTGGCTCCAGGCATGGGAAGGGCTCCTGCAATGTCTCACCCTGCGTGGGAAAGTGCTGGTGCTGAACCAGCTGGTCCTCTCCATGCTCTGGCACTGCTTACACATGCTGCCTGTCCCCCTGAGGTCCTGGCAGGGGTCCAGAGATGGGCGCTGGAGTTTTCCTGGCCAGGAAAGCACTGGGTCACCAAGGAGGTCCTGAGCCTCCCCTTGCGGGAGGGCAGGCAGGGCCTGGTTTGCCTCTGCAACTGGGTCCTGACATTCTGCCTTCAGGCCCAGCAGTGACTGGTATACGGTGTTGGTAGCCATGTGACACAGGATCACCTGGGGTGCACTTTCCTTTGCCACTTCCAGGGGGTCCAATATGACTGGCAGCTCCTTGGCCTCTGGGACTTCTCCCTACAAAACCTGTGTGGGCTGCCAGAGCTCTACCAGGACCTCCTCCAGGCCTGGAGGCTGTTCTCCACCTCCAGTCCCCTGCGACACTAGTCCAGGGCACCAAACTGCTCATCAAGCCCCTCCTCTGGAACCCCAGCTGGAGGTGCTGTCAGTAGAGGCACCCCCGGTTGTGATAGAGGTTGATTCTGGCTGGTGTCACCCATATCAGAGATTTCCTGGACTATGATAGGCAGGAGCATCCTCCTGAGGTTCTGGTTGAATTTCACCCACTGGCACGGAGTCTGGGTCCAGCTCCTTGTGGCTGGCACACTGCCTGCCACATGTGTCCCCTGCCTGGCCATCTGGGCAGCTATCGTCTGGAAGATGTTCCCGGTGTGGTGACCTGCTTTGAGTTGTCAAAGCATGTCCTCCTGGCTCCATTTTGCCAGGAGGTCAGCCACAGCCAGCTGGGTCCAAGGTGCCAGCTCTGAGCAGGCAGGGCCCTGCCACTGGCCTCCCTAGCAGGAATTCTGGTGTTCCCTACTGGAAAACTGAAAAATCCCTGATAACAAAAATTCTGAAATCACTCTGTAAAATACCCCAAAATCCATGTTCCTCCACAAGTAAAACAAAAGCCCATTATAAAGAGAGAGAGAGTGAGAGAGACAGCTATCAGTTGGACAATGTTTTATTGATATATCTACAGTCTCTTATCATAATAATAACATGAACTCTAAATACATGTTTCATGAATTCATGCATATATGTTTTCCTGCCCTCCCACAGGAGCTACAGCCCC
>NW_017728994.1:14128540-14128886 GCF_001723915.1 Gavialis gangeticus | reverse complement strand
CAGGAAAGTGATCAGGGGGTTGGGAGGAGGCAGGGGGAGAGGCCGGGGGGGGTTGCAGGGGCAGGCGAGGGGAGGGGGCCTGACAGAGAAGTGATCAGAGCCTTGGGGGGGAAGGCAAGGAGTGGGGCCAGGCATAGCAGGGTTTGGGGGGGCTATGGGAATGGGTGGGGCCAGCAGGGGTCCCCCCATGGTCCCCTGCCCCCACCTTCAGCCCCCCCCAGCCCCTTACTTACCACACTGGAGCCCTGGTGCTGAACAAGCAGCCTGGCAGGCCGTGTGTTCAGCACCAGAGTGAGAGGCCAATTATAGAGATGCTCTGGCAGCCAGAGCATCTCCATGGAGGACC
>NW_017728994.1:14122941-14123540 GCF_001723915.1 Gavialis gangeticus | reverse complement strand
AAAAGAAAGAAAAAAATGGGAAAAAAAGCCTCTACTTAACCTAGAAGCAGGGGCTGGTGGGACTCTGGAGCCTTCTGGCAGAGCCCCCATAGCCAGCACAGGGCAATGGGGGGCAGGAGGGCCTGGGCTGGGGCTGATGGGGCTGTTCCTGTGCTCTGTACTGTGCAGGCAGGGCCCCAGTGACACAGATGGCAGCCAGACTGCTGGTAAGTGCTGGGGGGGTTGTTGTTTTATAAACTATGGGGATGCTGGGGTGGGGGGGTGAAATTAGGCCAGGAAGAAGTTACAGTTACAACTGATTATTTTTAGAAAGCTGTGTTTGGAGTCCCATCCGGGTCTGAAACATAAAGGGTAAAAATAGATGTCACCGGATGTGTCCCAACACTGCTGATCTGTTTCATTGAGCAAAACACATTGCCCATTGTTCTGCCCATTAACCATGCAGGACAACAGGTGACATGTTTCCCCACTTACAGGGATGCCCCCCCAGAAATCTCAGTGGTGCATCTCTAAACAGGGAAAGCCAGAAAGGCACATTCAGAGTCGGAAGGTCTTAATACTGCACAGGAATTGCCAGAGTGTGCAGAACCAGGCCCCAC
>NW_017728994.1:14117597-14117941 GCF_001723915.1 Gavialis gangeticus | reverse complement strand
TCTCTTATCATAATAATAACATGAACTCTAAATACATGTTTCATGAATTCATGCATATATGTTTTCCTGCCCTCCCACAGGAGCTACAGCCCCTACACAGGGGCTACGGCCCCCTAACAGGGGATTTGGTCCCCACACAGGGGTTACGACCCCCCAATAGTGGGTATGGTCCCTACACAGGGACTATGGCCCCTGAACAGGGACTATGACCCCCCTGCAAGGCCCACATGCCCCAGCCCAGCCCCCCAATTGCTACCCCACCTGGCCCCATCCCCGCCAGCTGCTACAGTCCTCCCAATGGCTGCCCCACCCAGCCCCACCCCCTTTCTCCCAGGCCCCCATGG
>NW_017728994.1:14108306-14116626 GCF_001723915.1 Gavialis gangeticus | reverse complement strand
GACCAGCAGGGGTCCCCCCATGGTCCCCTGCCCCCACCTTCAGCCCCCCCCAGCCCCTTACTTACCACACTGGAGCCCTGGTGCTGAACAAGCAGCCTGGCAGGCCGTGTGTTCAGCACCAGAGTGAGAGGCCAATTATAGAGATGCTCTGGCAGCCAGAGCATCTCCATGGAGGACCTAGCCTCCAGTTGCCTTAGGGCATGGTCTGGGACTGTGCCCTGCTCTGCTTTTTTAAGCTTTTTTTTTTAACACTTCTGGATATCCAGGGGTCTAATTCTCTCCCCGCACTGGAAACTTGCAGTGCAGAGAACATTTTTCGTTCCCACACATGCCTCTTGCCCCATCTCAAAGGGGTTTGAGATAGGACAAGAGGCACATGCGCACTTGTCTGGATGTGCCCAATGTGTGATCGGTTGCTCCTCACATGGATCATTCTGTAGCACATAACAGTTTGGAAGATATTTTGAATTTTTTCCCCCATGTTTTCAAAGTCAGAGAATAATACCCTACCTTTCAGTAGGGCTTGTCAGCTTCAGTTTAAGAATGTTATAGTTTGCAGGAGTGCTAATTAGAGATAATAATAACTCAGCTGTCTTGACTTGGCAAACACCTATTGAATTCTGCTCTGCTCAGACAAATTTGATTCAATTTTTATATATTTGTCTAATTTGGAATCATTATCATATGATGCATCTGCCTGGAATTATTACTTGTGTGTAAACACTGAAAGTTAGATGCAAATGTACCCAGTTGATCTGTACAAGTCTTGCTAGAGAGCAATTAGTATATTGTCTTTATGTATACAGTTGTATCAGAATTACAGAACTTAGCTTGTTATAGCCAGCCAATATAGGAATGTACTACACTGCATATTTTCTTTCTTTCTTTAGTTTTTATCAAATCTAGTTTTAAAAGTCCCATGTAATAAGGCCCTTCTTATTTCTTGGGGTACATTACCTAGAGCAAGAGTGTCAAAGAGGCATCCTGTGGACTGAATCTGGCCTGTGGGGCTCTTCATACAGCTCCCAGTGCTACTCTGAGTTGACCCACATGTGTCTGGACTGGCTCCATGTGTGGGGCCCAAGAAGCACCATATGTGGTGCCCACTCTAGCTGGTCCAGTGTTCACGGTACACATGGTGCCCACCATACATGGCACAAAGCAATGTAGCACAGTGCATGGCACTTGCTCCAGCTGGTCCAGGACCTGTGCTGTTCATGGTGGCCACAGACACAGGGCAGGGGGAGTGGCCCATTTATAGCACAGATCTCTGATCAGCTGCTGCAGTTTTTCTGGTTATTCCTAGGTATGCCCCTAAATAACATCGGTGTACCATGATTTGACAAAACATTTAATTTGCTTACTATAAGTTAAGTCCATGCTTACGTGCTTTGCAAAATCAGATCTCAAACATGGCCTAAAGAAGCCAGTGTTCCTTCAGCACAAAAGTTTGGGTTCACAGTACACTGTTTTGTTGATGCTATTTTCAGGTGTGTACAGAAGTAGCCATTTAAAATGCTTTAATGCCATGACTTAACAGAAGTGCATGGCTTTACAGCACTTTAAAAATGGATACAGAGCTTTAAATTAACACTTGTTAAATGAGATATTATATTTGAAGTGTTGTATTTTATAGCACTTTAGCAACCTACAGCACTTTTAGTAATTTTTGTACACTGGTCAAATTTCTGACCAGTGGAGAAGCCACAGGAGGCTGTTGAGTACCTCCTGCCTCCTAGCCTGGAAAATGCAGGGAGGCTTAGAAGCCCTGACCCTCACCGTACACTGCACATCTGTCATGTTTAAGAGCACTGTAACTTTATAATGTGATAAAAAGTGCTCTGAATTAGAACTGTAAAACATGCACAGAGCACTTCTATACATATCCTGAATGAGAATATTATCTATGGTGGTAACATGAAAAAGAACCGGATTCTGTTAGGAAATGGAGTAATTTATATATTGGGACACTGGCTTTTTTGGGTAAATTGAAGGTTCTACAATGAAGATTTGAGTTCCTGGAGAGCATTTTTCCAATCCCTAACATCGTGGTTGACTTAAAGTTTCTTAAAGTTTTATATCAAAGATGATAAGGTATTTAAAATACATATATGTAAAAGTTATTCTCTTTCTTCTCTTTTCCTTGCACCCTCACTTCTCAATTTACTGTAGGACCTATGTTACAATAGTAGGTTATAATCTGCTTAATCAATCCTAATGATGAATGAATGTTTTGATGGTTTGGATAAACTTATAAGAGTCCTGATGTTTATCTGGACCTTTCTTATTTAGAGAAAAGCAGAAAATAAGCCCTTTTAGGAAAAATGAATTACTTCTTAGTGGTGGATGAAAGATTTTGATTAGGATTAATGGTTTGTTAATCCTAACGTAGCAAGAGAATGACGAGTCCTAGGAAATCAAAGGCTAACACATACCCTTTCTACCCCTCTGCAACAGTAGGTGTACATGAGCAGAGCATGTAGTCAGACTGGAATTATCAGAGGAAGGTGGATTTCAGGTAAAGTGTAGGGAATAGACAGAAAGGAAGGGTCTTTCCAGGACTGAAAGAAGCATTTGTTTGAATGGAGTTTGAGAGGAAGATGAAGAATCAGATGTTCTTGGTATCTGAAAGGAAGTGTCTGGGGGGAGTACTGATTATCTTGGTGGATCTGGGTTTTTGTTTTAGTTATCTTTGTACTATTTGTAGTATTTCCACTTTAGGATGAAGACAGTCAATTTCAAAGATGCACTTTTATTACAATTTTTATGGAAGGATGCCAAGTTTCCTCAAAGCTCAGATTCTTGGCATGCAACTTTCAGTTCTATCAATGAAAGGGAGAATCCAGAAAATGGTGAAACACATATTCTTTGCACAGATTTGTCAATGCTATATGAAAGAGCACGGTATTTTTTTTTAGCGCTGTTTCTGTATTGGCCTAGGAACTTAGGCTAGATTTCTCCATCTATTTTCTCTACTATTCAATACAAAGAATAGAAAATGGGATATTATTCAAGACAGTTGGGTGTTTTGGATGCCATTTGAGTTGACTGTTCATTCTTACAGCCCTAGAACAGGCTGTATTCTGTCATGGTAAATTATAACTTACTGGGGAGGTGCTACAGAGGAAGGTTTTCAAATGTCCCTCACTTTGCTGGTCAGTGAAACATGATGAATGGAAGTATTGGCTGAGATCAGTTGTTTAAACTTTTAACAATATGTTGAATGCCTAATAGTCCAGGGAAGGAGTACTAAATAACTAGGAAAAAATAATACTCCTCTTTTTGATCAGGCTGATGTATTTAGAGTCTTGGCCTTTGAAGAAACTGAGATATAGTTACAGTGCCTTTGGCAGGAAAAGAAGGAATCTGATAACACCTGGTGACCCATAAGTCTCTGTACTCCAAACCTGCTGCTTTCCCCTCCCCTTTTTGCCATATGGCTCAGATGATGAACTGAAATAGGTGTGAAAAAACCCACAGGACTGCAAACTGGCTGCCTTTAAAACAGACACATGGTATCATACTGAGGATTTTGGCATAGTCATGTGAATTACCACAGCCCTCCGTGGGGAAACTGAGATGATGGAAATGATCCAGATTCAGGAGCCGAGGCAGCTGCGAGCAAGTGCTTCCAAATTATCAGTGGTCACTAAAGATAAAAACTGGGTCCAACAGTAAAAGAATTATTCATACAGCAAGTCCCTCTATAGCAGCAACAAAAAAAAATTGCTTTAATTTCTTGCTTTCTGTAAGTGCCTTAGTGCAGATCTTGAGAGATGCTGATTTGCAAAATATTAGGAACTGGCATAATTCATGAGCAGCATGTAATATGTTAGGAGTATAGTTCAGGTAAAACAACAACTCCTGTACCAGGATGATGACATGAGAGATTGCAAGCTAACACCCTAAAATATTTCAGTATGAATTTCTGTTGACTCTTGTAGAAAAATGAATATAAATAAAATTACAAATGAGATATTAATTGATGGTGAGAAATCTAGAAACAAATACCAAGTTAGAGCCATTTTATGAAGCATCAGTAGTGTAGTAATCACTAGTATCAATAAATGCATGCATATAAAGAATGAGAAGAACTAACAAGTTTTATTGTGGAGCAGTAGATGAGCCTCTGTCGGGGCTTTAGTCTCCAACTGTAGCTGATTAACTAGGTGATCCATAACTGAGGGACTATCTCCAAATTTCCAACTCACTCATTTTTCTCTTAGGGAGCATCTCTAAATTGTAATTTCTATCACTACACATAGGAGGATGGATTCCCCCAACCATCTTCCTCTTCCTTTCCCTCTCACATTTCACTTATTGTTAATTCCTTGCATTCTCTTTTCCATCTCACCACCAGATGGCACTTGTCATGTAGGGTTATCCACAGTTGCACTGGAAAGGTACCTACAACAAAGAGCATATAGTGAGCCAATGGAAGAGCTTGTGGGGCCTATAGTGGGTTACTTTAATTCTCAGAGTTTACTCCTTCCTTGACACCACAATCCTGCCAGGTGCACAAAAAGCCCAACAACAGAAATGACAGCTATTTACAGTAGTTACAGTTCTTAACCTGACGGCTTGAGACTGCAGTGCTGTCTAAGAACAACTCAAGGAAATATTCCATGGAGGTTTGAGAAGATGAATATAGCAGCTTTGTGCTAGTACAGGACAATTAAAAAAAAAAAAGAGCTGGCTATGGGCAGAAAGTGAAACCCATTATTGTTACTGTACTGTCTTAGATGAGGGAAATGCAAAAGCATGGTATGAAAGTGAAGAGCAAATTAGTGTTAAAGTAGTTTAAGAATGGTAAATATAGTGGAGAGTAAAGATTTTTTTACCTTTCGGACTTAAGTTGACTGCATCTCTCTAAATGTACACTCTGAAACTAGCTGAATAATAAAGTAGCCTAAAATCAGTTCATTGCAATTCAAGGGGTCATGCTAGTCATTATTCAGTACTGAGACTTCAGTAAAATATTTGTTATAACTTTAACTAGTGGCATTTTCCTCCTTCCTTCCCAAGAAGTGTATATATACCAAATAAAGTCCAAACTTATCATATTCTGGAGTTTTCTTTCCTGTAACAAAGGTTGTTGTAAGGTTCTCTACCACTATCTACGAGAGTCCCCCTCACCGCCCATTCTCCTTGCCATAACCTTCTACAGTCTAACAAAGTTGTTGTTTTTCCTAAGTTCTTTGCAACAGAAAAACTATTATTTTTTCAGTAGTCAAAAAAGAGTGAACACTAAGACCTGGCATTTTTTGAGGGGTACCTTGAGAGGCTGACAACCACTGATTTAGGAGGATATTAATCAGCATTAAGGTAGATACTAGTACTTTCCCTGTGATTGCTGTGGACATATGAAATATTCTGGAAGCTGGCACTAAGTTTTGTGTTTTGGCGCTTTGAGGCTCCAGACTGACAAAACCTTATATGACACATCAAAGGACTCACTTGACTTCATTTGACTGGAGTTCAATAAATCAGAATTGCATTGTTGGCTCCTCATTCATGTAATGTGACCATCTAGAAAAAGATAAGCATACATACTACAAGATGAGTACGTGTTTTTGACTATTTCACTTTTTTATCAGAAAGAAGAATTAGTTATCAAAGATAATATTCACTGCATAAAATCCCATTTCCACAGAAAGATAGAATATGAGTGAAAAGTGAAGTGCAAAAATTAATGTCTGGTTTTATTTTTTAACACTAACTAAATTCAATTTGCCTATGAAATCCCATATACCAAAAAGGGAGTGGATTCTTTTTCATTTCCCTTATTTACCTTTCAAAACTTCTGTAACCCGTGTCCTGATATATTCACTGCACTTTAGGAAGAGATTTGCAAAAGGCTTATGAAGGTGAGATAACCAAATAATATTGTCATTTTTGCTTCCATTGAAAGATATTTCCTTTTGTTCTGATAGCAGTTTCCCCAAATCAGACCCATTAAAAAAGCTAATTACTACTCTTCCCTGGAATGCATTAGCATTATGCTGCTGTCAGTCTGTCAGGTGCATTTAGTCAGGGTTTAATAAGCTCACAGTGAGCTACAATTAAACACTGGAATTAACATTTAAAGAGTGTTTACAATACTTTTTTTTCCTCTCCCCTTTTAGTTGCAGTTTTGCTTTTGCCTTAAAGGTGCAGGCTGACTTTTATTATGTGCATGAAATAATAATGGACCTCACGCCCTAGGGAGGGAAAAAATGTCCTCATATTTTGAGGCTGGGTTACAATTCTGGAGTTCTCAAAGATTAGAATGGTGTATTAGAACGGTCTATACCGACCTATGCATTAAGGGTGCATGTTCTGGCTAAAGCTTAAAAGAAAAGCGATAATGTGTTCATATTCTTAACTATAATACCAAATCATGGCTACTGGGAAAGAGGAGAAAAAGGGAATGGTGGACTCTGATGAACTGAATCCGACACAGATGGGTAAAGGAGTTTATAGATAGTACTTAACTTGTTGCTCAGATGAACAGGGGGTAGGATTTAATGTAAATGGATTTCCTTCTGTCTACTTTCCCCACCCCCAAAACCTTAAGCTTGCCTTATGCACATTTCAGGGCTTCACTTTGCCCACCGGGGGCTAGGTAAGAACAAAGAAAATGAATCTAGGGATTTGAAAAGCTAAAAATAAATTTGACACTTTGGGCAGTTTTAAAGTTCATGAGGGAAGAGCACCTTGATGGCTGCGTTTTGGAGATGTCTGCATAGATGTCATGTGATGTGGGCCTATTCTTTCTTTTGACCCTAGAGAAACCTGTGAGAAAAACCCATGACAGTCTTGGAAGAAGAATGTTTCTTGCCTTCTAGAACAGCATTGTGGACTTCATCCCTGGATATTGACTTATATGCTACAGAGCTGTATATGAGGCTCCATCTACACGTTACACCTACATGTTACACTAGGTAATCATGCCGTAAGTGGTCACCCCACAACATATTCAATCAATTCATGGGTGTGGTAAAAAGAAGATAAGCTACAAAGTAATTTTACAAAATATATGTAATAACTTTGTAGTTGCTTCCTATTATGCCATTAACTGAATGTGTAGCCAGGGCCCCCTGTGGCTGGGAGCCCCATCAGCTGATTGGAGCTCCCAGCTTGGGGGAGAGGGGTGGGAGAAGGCCTTATGCACCCTTGAGACTGGGAGCTCCCAGCTAGTAGAGCTTCCAGCTGTGGGGGTGAACCACACACCTCTGCTGTTTGGAGACTGCTGTTGTCTTCACGCTGGGGGGAGGGTGCCCCTATGGCTAGGAGATCACAGCAGCTGGTCTTTCAGCAGTGGGGGTGCTAACTGGTTTATTAGGTGCAAAGTTGTATCTGAGTGAAAGTACAGTTTAAAGCCAAAGTTCTCATGCAATTTTTCATCTGGTATAAATTGTCCTTTATCAAAAAAAATGTCAGCAAGAAATTCAGTTCTCTTCTAACTATCACTGGTACTCTAAATATTGGCACCTTAGAGACGAACCCCTGAGCTCTATGGATAAATCTCTATCAACAAGAATTCAGACCATCTATCAAAACTATCTGCAACAAGTGACCAGACTTAACCAAGCTTGCCTCCTGGTAACAAACCCTAAACATTCCTCCCTGTCTCTCTTCAACTGCACATAATTCTCTTTTGCATTTTTTTTTTACATGATGAAGTTCACAAGAAAACAGATGGAGGATACCAACCATGTCAGATAGGCTAGTGAACATCCATTCATACCAGAATTAATTGTGTTTTTGTTATGCTAAACAGGCACAGAGGATTTTAAAATACCATTAATACATCTTTCATAGTTTCATAGTTTCTAGGCTCGGAAGGGACCTGAGCAGATCATCTAGTCCGACCCCCTGCCATAGCAGGAAAGAGTACTGGGGTCAAACGACCCCAGCAAGGTGTTCATCTAACCTCCTCTTAAAACCCCCCAGGGTAGGAGCCTGCACCACTTCTCTTGGAAGTTGGTTCCAGACCCTGGCCGCCCTGACCGTGAAGTAGCACCTCCTGATATCTAACCTAAACCTATCCTCTGCCAGCTTGTGACCGTTATTCCTGGTCACTCCTGGCAGTGCACGGGGGAATAGTGACTCCCCCAATGCCTGCTGATCCCCCCTGACTAGTTTACAACAGGCTACTAGATCCCCCCTCAGCCTTCTCTTTTGGAGGCTGAACAGGTTCAGGTCCCGTAGCCTCTCCTCATAGGGCCTGCCCTGCTGTCCCCTGATAGTGCGAGTGGCCCTCCTCTGGACCCTCTCAATGCTGTCCACATCCCTCCTGAAGTGCGGCGCCCAGAACTGGATGCAGTACTCCAACTGC
>NW_017728994.1:14097988-14103306 GCF_001723915.1 Gavialis gangeticus | reverse complement strand
AGTTGGCGACCCATTTGACTGTGTGGGTGTCGACACCACAGCTGTCCAGTTTCTTAATAAGAACGGGGTGAGAGACAGTGTCAAAAGCCTTCCGGAAGTCCAGGAAGACTATGTCCACTGCTACCCCTGCATCTAATGATCTGGTGATCTTAGAAAGGGGTTGCAAGATTGACATTCATCATATTGCTCCCCCTAACCAATATGACTTCTATTTGCTTTGGAAGATACAGAAGTAACGCGTTCATAACTGTGATTATATCACAATTAGTATCAGCTCATCTTTGGTTTCTGTTAACTGATATTCGCAAGACCATTGCAATTAACATCACTTACATTTGCCTCTGGCATCAAGTGAATCCTTCCAATCCTGTTTCTGATGGCCATAACTCTGCATATTCTATTCTGAATATTTTACTTTGTCCCTGATGGTGCATAGTGGAGGCTGAAGAAACAAATTATCTGTAGTCTTAAGACTTAGTGGTAGCATAGTAAGTTCTCAGACTCAAAGAGTATCCCTGGAAGGGATGCGTTTCCTTTCATTGCAATGACTTTTTATCTTGGAGAAACTGAATTTAAAGGAATATTTCCATTCCTAATCTTCTCCTTCTGACAAAAGGACACTTTCTTTGGTGCTACAGGCTCTTAGGACATTGGTTAGTGTGTTACTAATGCTTTTTAATGTTCATTATCCTATCAACAGAGCTCTCTCAGCTAGAACTAGACAGATGCTTTGTAGCTATATAATCATCTTAGTAGGTTCTCTTGTGTATATGAGTTACATTATGGCCATATAGGGCTCTGACAGACCTAACTCCCCCCCGCCCCCAAACCAGCACTTTACTGGTAGAGGAAGCATGTTAGTTCAACCCAGCTCCTCAGCATCTGTATAGATTGGGCACTTAAGTGAGGCTTTTTGGCACTTTCATCTAATATGATGGTCACAAACTGGTCGATAGCGATTGACTGGTCGATTGGGGAGCCTCTGATAGTTGATCTCAGACTGGGATCAACCGTCAGAGGCTCCATGATCAGGAGCAGTGGGACTCACATGGCTGGGCTGGGCTGAGCCATGTCCCATGCTACTGGGGCTGGGCCAGGGGAGTTGGGCCCTGGCTGAGCCAGGCCAGGGGAGGGTCAGAGCCCAGGCAGCTCATCCAGGCCCATGCCACTGCACTCACCCTGGCAAAAGCTCGGGGGGAACGTGCTCCCCAAATCTGTGTGTGGAGTGAGACGGCTGCACTGGGATCCTCATCAGCAGGGAAGTGAAAGCTCCAATTTTAAACTTGGTGTCCATTTTTGGTGCCAAGTTTAAAACTTTGGCTTTCACATTTGCTTCCCTGGGAGCTGGAAGCAGGGTCCCTCCACCAAATGGGGCTGGGAGAGGCGGGACAGGGCTGGAGTTGGGCCAGGAGAGCTGCACCACACCTAGAGGAGGGGAGTGGCTGGGTGGCACCACATCTAGGGGGAAGGGGACTGAGCTGGGCTGGGAGAGCTGTGCCCCACCTGGTGGGGATGGGAGTTGTTGGGGCCGGACTGGGCCAGAAGCGCCATGCTGTGCTATGCCTTTGCAGGCAGTGGCACTGGGAAGGCCTTGAGGGCTATAGCCCCCCAAAATTCATCTTAGCCCCCCTTTACCCACCCCTCCCAGAGCTGCTGCCCACCCGCAGAGACACAGCTTGGCACTCCCAGCCCAGCCCAGCCCAGCCCAGCCCAGCCCGGTCCTCTGCATCTGCATGACTGCATGGGACAGCCAGGCAGCAGCTCCCTGTAGGTAAGTGTAACAGGGGTTGAGTGGGGAGCAAGACTGAGTTGCAGGTGACTCGTGCAAGGGTCGGGGAGCAGAATGGAGGGGTGCCTCTGTGTGATCGAGAGTGGGAGAAGGGGGAGGTCCTGTGAGGGGAAAGTGTGTCCATGTGTGTCTGTGTATGTCTGTGTGTGTCTGTGTCCATGTGCAGAGTGAGAGTAGAGTGCGTGCACCTGTGTCTTTGTGTACGTGTGTGTGCATATGTGTGTGTACATTTGGCTGTAGTGGGGGTAGGAGAAGAGGCAGGCATATGCCCCACAGCCTGGCAGGATCCACCCCACCTCCCCCACCAGCATTAGGAGGGGAAGGGGCCCCTCTCCCCCTCCTGCATCCCAGATCCCATGGGGTGAGGGGGCCTCCAATTTTGTGCCTGGCCAGGGCCTCACTACACCTTAATTTACCTCTGCCCGCCCCCACGTGCTCCCCCACTGACCTGCTGAGTGGGGGGGGGGTGAGGTGGGGCAGGAAACAGTAGATCCTCGGTTGCCTTTTCCTTCAAAAAGTGATCTTCACTTTAAAAAGGTTGGAGATCACTGATTTAATAGCTAATTCAATTAGCTGACCCTTTAATCTCCCCGAATTGAATTGGAACCCTCTGAATCAATTTTGAGAGAGTCAGAAAGTTTCGACAATTCAGACATAGACACAGTTTTAAATGTTTTTTCTACGTACCTCAAGGTACCAGGTGTCTCATGAATGCTAAGATGCTGGGGCAGATGGAGCATCCCACAAGAGTTCAGGGAGCTCCCTAACATGCTCAGCAGCAGACCTAGAAGTGGAATAGAAGCACTTCCAGTCCACTTCTGGGTCTGCTGGGCAGTGTGCAGGGACCCCCCCCCCCAGCTCAGTAACTGGTGCCTCCTTCATTTGGGGGAGGCACCTGGGGTCCCCTCGTGGCTGATCACTAAGCTGGGGGAGTGTGGTGGGGGGCCTTGCACACTCAGCAGTGGACCTGGAAATAGATCAGAAATAATTCTGGTCCACTTCTGGGTTTTCCACCGAGCATGCGCACCCCACCCCCACTCCTGCTGGATGCTCCATCTGCCCCAGGATCACAGTGTTCACAAGCCATGCCTGGTACCTTGAGGTATGAGAAACAACATTTAAAGCTGTGTCTAGGGCTGAATCACTGATTCTCAAAATCAGCATCGAATCATCAGAATCAGATTCAGCCAAATTGAATCAGGGACAGTGATATAAATCAATGAATTGAATCACTGTCCCTGATTAGAGCTGAATCCAAGTCTGAATCGAATATGGCCCATTTCACACACCCCTACCTGATGTAATTTAAAGTGGTGGACTGGAATGAGACAGTAGGGGAGGAGGAGACCTCATTGGGGCACACTACCATGTCATGTAGAGGCCCCAGCACCAGTGAGGGCATGCTTTAACACACTCACAGTGTCATACATATCCCCAGTTTTGCTTGTCAGCAGCCTGAGGTGCAGTTTCCCAGAAACTGCTGCACCTATCTCCTTGAAACTTGTCAGGGCTCATGTTCTCAGAAGGGGCTACCATTCCTGCTGCTTTCATCCAAATCTGCCTTAAAACACACGTATAACATGAATTTAGCTTTCAGCTGTTTGAGGTGCAGTTTCCCATAAACACCTTCATCTACCTCCTTGAAACTTGACAGACTTACTGACCTTATAAGGAGCTACCACTTCAGCAATTTGTATCTGAATCAGCCAAAACAATGACAAAGTTATAGGTATTTCAATGATTCCCCATTATAGACTATGGCCGAATCTCCAAATCTCTCTGAAACAGCGCCAAATATTCTGAAGCTGATTCAGGACAGTGATCCGAATCGCCAAATTGAATCACTGTCCTCTGAATCAGCCAAATCCATATCCAAATCAAATACTTCCCTATTCACACAAGCCTACTGCATAGGTAGCCTTTTGAGCCTGTAGCCATAGAGGCTATGTTTTTGGAATTCTAAACACGAGCACTAACCTTTGTTCTTTCTTTAGCCAATTTGTTTCAAAATGAATCATGGTTAATAGAACTGAAAGTTACACCTGCATAAGCTAGTCGGGTGGGTAAAACCTTTACTGAAAATACTGTTATAATACTCTATAATGTTGCTCCTATAATATTTTAGAACATTAATGCGATATATTATGATATTTAACTAGTAGAAATCCACAGCTGACTGTTAGGGAATCCAGACAATTTGCTGTGTGCTTGGGAAGCCTTTAAATGGAAAAGCATTCAATAGAAAATCGTCTGGGAATTGAGTGAAAATGTCAGATGATTGAAGCAGAGTTAGCTCCATGACTGAATTACCAGCGTGGATGAACAATGTGGAAGAAATCTAAAAGTCATTAGAAGATTGTACAGTTAATAGAAGCAAGGACCTATGTCAGCATGTTGAAGTCTTATCATCTTACCTTATCAGCTGTTTTTACTTGATATCAACGTTTATCATGAAGGAGCCTCATCAATGCACAGAATAACCTGCAAATATAGGAGGCATCATTAACCATTTTGATTTCTCTGTATTCTTTCTATTATCCTCTCAGGAGCAAAAAACTTAACCTTCACTAAAGTAATAATGGAGAAAAGGCACCTGGGGCATAGACCAAAGCAGATAATTATATTGTAATGTATTTTATGGTCAGAATTCCAAGGCAAGGATAGCTAGAACCTGGGAAATAGTACAGAGTTAGGATCTAAGGTCAGGTATAATAAAAGGATGTTTTACTACCCATTATAGTTTTTGCAACCAATAACTAACATATAATTCTGTTTCTTTCTCTTTCCTTCTCTCTGTTTCACAGAATGGACATTTTAAACAGAATAGTTTTCTCTGTAAGTGTAGTACATTTAAAATGTAGAGCAACTATTGAGTGAACGTCAGGGATGAAAATGGGATTTTTTCTTTTATCAGAGTGACATGTTGTTCTGGGTAGAGTTTTCTGGTAAATGTTTTAGCAGGGAAATCAGTTAATTATATTTATGAGAATATCTGTGTCAGTTTTATAACATTTACACACTTTCACCTTTAATACAACTTCTACACTGATGTAATGCAATGTTTCACAAGACTAGGAGATGTATAGTTAATGAAAAGTCTATCAAACTGAATTCAAACTGGCACAATAGACCTGATTTATTACAATGTAACAACAATAATTCCTTTGTGATATGAAATCCCTTGCCCTGAAGAAGGTCGTAATTTAATTACCATTCCCTTATTCATATTCCCAGTAATTAAATTACATCCCTTCAACTGCAAATTGAACATCTCGGGCACCAAATGTTCACTGCTTTGTGCATACATCCTCATAAGCAATGGAAAATTGTTGTAATGCAATAGTTTTTAAGCATGCTTATCTACTGAATATGGAATTTGATGACAAGCAAACAAGTTTTCAAGAAAATATTGCTTTAAAATAATATACAGTGGGTTCCATAGTTCAGATTTGTGTCTAGTGAAAGCAGATTGAGTATACCGTGTGTGTGTGTGTGTGTGTGTGTGTGTGTGTGTGTGTGTGTGTGTAAC
>NW_017728994.1:14091504-14097585 GCF_001723915.1 Gavialis gangeticus | reverse complement strand
AGGGGTGCTGAGAGAGGTACCTCCATGATCCCCTCCCTTTTCCCCTAGCCCCCCCCCCCGCCTTTCCCACTCCGAGTACGTACCAGCTTGGAGTCTGGCTGCAGCTCCCTAATGCACCCACTGGGAACCATGTGGAATCATCAAAGATCTTTTCCAAAGATCTGGAGAGCTTTGAATTGATTTGGACCTTTAAATTGGTACCCTGATTCGATTCAGATTCAGAGATTTGGCCGAATCTCCTCTGAATTGAATCGCCACTCGAAGCTTCACACAGCCCTAATATGCAGTCCTTTGACATGCCACAGGCTTCCCTCTGAATGTATTTGGATTCCTTCCTTTACTCAGCACCTCAGCATTGTGGGCCTCAGGAGTGCTCTGAGCTGGTTGCCTCTGTCCTCCAGTTCAAATATAAATCAAAGCATGAGGATCCACTACCAAAACATAAGGCTCATGAATGCAAGCTCCCTGGTCAGGGTTAATCCCACCCAGTGGTAGCACCAACACAAGATATTCAAGGTATTTATTTCATGTTGCCTGCAGTGTGGGGTCTCTTGCGTCCTTCTGGGGCTTGAAGTCCTTTCTCCCATGAAATCCAGACTGGCTCCTCCCTGGAGCTCTGTCTCCTGCAGCTATTCAAGCCAGACTGCCCCCCCCCCCCCCCCCGGTTTACCTGACCCTCTACTTCTGCATCAGCCCTGCCAATCTCCGC
Organism: Gavialis gangeticus; assembly: GCF_001723915.1. Taxonomy (NCBI): domain Eukaryota; kingdom Metazoa; phylum Chordata; order Crocodylia; family Gavialidae; genus Gavialis; species Gavialis gangeticus. The sequence goes on along the minus strand of NW_017728994.1, from coordinate 14,096,876 downwards.
CTACACCTGTGGTGGATGGTCATCTTATTTAAGGTCCCTTTTTGCCATTAAGTCTGTTCAAGGGGTTGGGCTGGCCGGCAGGCTCTGGGTTCCCTCCCCTTCTCACTAATGGGACAGGGGTCCCATTACTATGTCTATATGATAAATATATGGGTAGAAGAATGTCAGATAGTAGTTGATTTTTTTATCAGATAGTCCCACAATTGATTAATCACTATAGTTTGCACATGCAGGTTATATATACTTATAAAGCATACATATACCCTGTGTGCCATTAATTGCAGGGATCTCTTTTTTAAGCATGAAGGACAGTCTTAGCTTGCTTTTCCCTGGTCTACTAAACAATCTCCCCAGAAATTTAAACATTTAAAATCCCTAAACAATTTCAAAAAGCTACTATTTAAAAAAAAAATCCCTGTGCCAAAGAAATGTTTGCTCTTCTCACTAGAGATGGGATTTTAAAAAAAAATGTACCTCATCCTGAGTCCCCTGCTGGGCAAAATGCAGCCATTGACAGACTTTTGCTTTGGCTGAATGCTAGGATTAACAGTTTGTCTCTTGCCTCTGCAGCCCTTTTATAGTTTGAGAAATTTGGAAATTTCCTTTAGTTGGGGCACAGCCCTTGCTTGTATCCCTAAGAAAGACCAGAAAATGTATTTTTAAAGTATATTTTTAGGTACAAAAAGACTGTTTGATAATCCTTATAGATTTTTTGGGTTCTCTGACATCACCCAAAAGGAGGGCTCTTTATTGGCACTTATTTGAGCAGCCTGCATAACTAACTTGTCATCATCATCCTTAAGTAATGTAAAGTAATGAAACCTACATCCTCTAGCTTTGTTTATTTTGTGTATGTGTAGAAAGCTAAACAGAGGCGAACAAAGTTTATAACATATCACCCATCCCTTTAATATGAGAGTCTGGAACTGTGAAAATAATTGAAGTACAGTACTGTTGCATGTACATTCTATGTAACCTGTAGAAAGATAATGTCTATTAAGAGGAATCTAATGGTATACTATGGAATTCACCTTCATGGAAAGGTGGAATTTTACATCTCTAGGAGTATAAGAAAGGTACTGTCTGTTTTAACAGATTAGGCTCAGAACTGTAAATTAAGTAAATTCAGGTAATATTTTCTACTTATCACTCCTAGAGAACCAGCATAGTTCTGAGTGATGTGAACTGGATCATCTTCAGATTCATACAGCAGCAGCAGCAGAGTCCATAGTTTCATAGTTTCATAGATTTAGGGTCGGAAGGGACCTAGTAGATCTTCTAGCCCGACCCCCCGCCAGGGCGGGAGAACAACAAAACCCCAAAACAAAAACGGGACTCAAATGAGTCCAGCCAGGTAGGCATCCAGCCTCTTCTTAAAGACCCCCAGGGTAGGGGCCAGCACCACTTCCCTTGGAAGTTGGTTCCAGCTCCTAGCCGCCCTAACTGTGAAGTAGTTTTTGCGGATGTCCAATCTATACCTCCTCTCCATCAACTTGTGCCCATTACTCCTTGTTATGCCAGCGGGCGCTAGGGGAAACAGCGTCTCCCCCAAACCCTTCTGTTCCCCCCTAGTGAATTTATAGACGGCCCTAGTGAATTTATAGACGGTACATGTATGTACCTATCCAACTAGGTTGGCTTCAAAAGTGTTTGATTCACCTGTGTTATGTCCACCAAAGACAATAGGATAGCACAGAAATAAAAGTGTTTGTAAGCAAGGACAATGGGATTATAATCAAGGGCAGCATTTTTCTCATAGAACGTATGTTCCTGGTGCTTATACATGGGCAAAAGACAATGCAGCTTGGTTTTGAGATGCCATGCTGGGTATATAGGGGTGGCGGGTAGGAAAAAATATCTGTCTCTTGCTAGTAAACTGAGCAAAGGTAGTAGCGGGATCATAGGTGCACAATAAATATGGAACTGCATAATGCCAATTTTTCAGGGTATGAATTACATTTTAAGGTGATTGCAATTTCCATTCAGTAATTCATAACTATCTGAATAGCCTAAAAATATGCTGTCTTCAGTCTTCTATTCCTCTCAGGAATATTATGATCCTGTAAGAAGTATTCTGCTCTGTGTTGGACAAACTCCCTGAAGTCATAATCATAGTCAGATTCCCTCTCCTACAAACCTCATGAAATCTATTGTTTTTGGGTTATGTGGAGTGAAAGGAATTAATATGATGCCTGTTCTGATGGATGTGTTTTCCAGTCTTTCAAACTGGTGCAGTGTTTCTGAAATATAATCACTCAATGATATTGAAATCAAGATATTACCATGGTTCCTAACTCATATTTGAATATTTTAATTTTAACTAAGCAATCGATAGCATGCTATGATTTAACAGGGAGAAGACTATAACTATGTCTTTTCTAATGTATTTATTCCCACTTGCCTACTTTTTTAAATTGTCCAAGACAATTTTTTTCTTTTATTTCTTCCCACTGTTCAGGGAAGTTCAGTGGCTCTCCTTTCACTTATCTTTGTTCATAAGAGTCATTGTGAGACAACTTAACTTGTCTCAGCATATCTTATATCACAGGTTCCATCTCATATACTTTACCAGAGAGTATGCTCACTGTGAAATCACATGGAGCAGAGTTTGGTTGCAGATGATATTTTTGCAGCTCTTTTCCTTGTAAAAAGGCTCACTTCAGTACCTCTTTTGTTTGACAGTCCCCCAGAACACCTGGAGATGTCACAGTCCATCATTCCTAGTAACAGACCCTTTTAAAAGTCAACAGGCACATCCACACATGCAGGCATGTGCATTTGCAGCAGCTCAAATAGAAGCAATGCAAATTTGAGCTGGGGCTTTTTGCCCCAGCGCATGTGCCCAGACATGCACTTAGGCTCTGTTCACTAGGGCACCTCTTGGGTAACAAGGGACAATGGTCACAAACTGACAGAGAGCAGATTTAGGCTGGATATCAGGAAAACTTCTTCACGGTAAGGGTGGCCAAAATTGGGAATGGGTTTCCAAGGGAGGTGGTGCTCTCCCCTACCTTGGGGGTTTTTAAGAGAAGGCATCTGGCTGGGGTCCCCAGCACTCTTTCCTGCCTAAGTAGGGGGTCAGACTTGATGATTTGTTGAGGTCCCTTTTGACCCTAGCATCTATGAATCTATAAGGCAGGAAGGGGTGCAGCCAACCTACTCCTAAAAGCTCGGAGACCAAGTCAGCAGCTAGCAGTAGCCAGAGGCAGGAAAGGGCCTGAAGTTCCTGAGATCAAGCCTGCAGCAACCAGCAAGAGCAACAGCAGCAGCCTGGGACAGGAAGGGGCATGGCTAACTTCCTCCCAGAGGCTCCTCCCCCAGAAGCTCCTGTCTATTTGTAATATTCAAAATACCACAGGCCCTCAGGCCCATCTGGCTAATGAGCAGCCCCTATTGTATGGGCCCTAATGGGTGAATACTACAACACAGTACTCAGGACAACTAATAAAAAAAAAGCAGGATAGGAGTGTTGTATGGGTCAAAGGGTTAAAACGTGAAGAGAAGTTCTCTGAAGGGGGACACCAAGCAGAGTTTCCCAGGCCGCACCCAACAGTCCTCAAAGGCATCCAAGGAGCTGGTGGATGCCGCCCACTGGTGCTTTGCCCAGAAACATGCATGGACAAGTGAGAGGAAAGTGGCCCCAGTTTCCCACAACTGCCAACATCAGGTAGCCCCAAGACCTCACAGTGTTAGCTGCCAGCTGCTGCCAGAGTCCCCCAGTGGCTCCAGCCGCTGACTTTGTTCACCCGCTGCATGTGGTACATGCTGGTGGGGCCTGACTGTGCCACATGTAGGGTTGGGGGGGCGGTTCTAGGATAGGTGTCAGGGGGCCCCCCACGCTCCTGCCCATGCCCCCATCCCTGCTACACAGAACTGTAGTACTGTCCATGCACTGGATGGCTACTCCTGGCAGAGTTGGCCGGTGGCACCCACCACCACTTGTGTTTCACATTTACAAGTGGTACATGCCAGCAGGGCATGGCTGCACCATGTGTAGGGTCAGGGGGGCATTCCTTGGGTGGGTGTGGGGGGCCCCCCACACTCTCACCCCTGCGCAAGGCACCAACTCAGCCCAATGCCACATGCCCCACCTCAGGCAGAACTATGCCAATTTTTGCCAAGCATGGGCATTGGCCTGGGTCAGCACCCTGCACCATGTGCAGTGGGGAAACAAGCGGTGGTGGGTGCCTCCAGGTGACTCTGCTGGGAGCAGCCATCCATCGCACAGACAGTCCAGTGGTTGCCTTTTGCAGGCATCTGAGGGGCTGTGTGCAGTGGATGTGGGAGTGTGGGGGCTTCCCCACACTCATGCCTCCACCGCACACAGCCCCCAACACCCACTCTGCTCCTGGCAGTGTCACCCAGTGGCTCCCACCACTGCTTGTTTCCCTGTTGCACATGGTGCAGGGTGTTGACCACATGCGGCCCCAGTTGGCAGCAAGAACCGATGCGGTCTGATGCAAAGTGGGGCATTTGGGATTGGGCTGGGTCAGCACCCTGAACCATGTGTAGGCCCACAACTCATCACTTATGGTCCCACAGCCACCTTTTGCAGGCAGCTGTGGGGCTGTGTGCAGTAGGAGTTCAGGCGGGAGTGTGGAGGCCCCCCCAACACCCCATATGGCACAGCTTCCACCTCACACCTCACCCCACTCCTGCTACACAAGCCATTGAGTTGGGTGGTCTCCATGGCTTCTGCCTCTTACTTCTCCCAAGTTTGCAAGTGGCTCTTGCAGGCTGAGACTGGCAGCCTGCAAAGAGCCCTTTGCAAACAGGGAAAGCTGGGTTTCCCTTTTAGGGAGAAAGTTCCCATTCCTACCCTCCCTCTTCTTCCCTTGATTTCCCATGGCTTCAGCCTCCCCTCCTCCAGACTCTGGAACTTATCTAGATGGTCCTTGTTACCTCCAACTAAATACCCACAAGCAAGCTCTGAGCCTTGCCCTGCTTTTACTCTTGAGCATGCTCAAGGGGCATGTTCAGTTCCCAGGGCCAGGGGGAGTCATAGAGATTCTCTGGCCCAATACCAGAATATCTCTCTGGAGGACTCCTTCTTCCAGTTGCCTCTGGGCATGGTCTTGGACTGTGCCTTGCCCCACTGTTTTCCGGCATGTTTTTTTTTTTGACCCCTAGATATCTGGGGGTCTAATTTTGCATTCCTGCATGTGTCTCTTGCAGTATTTCAAAGCACTTTGAGACACTGTAAAACGCACATGCGCACTCATGTGGATATGCCCTATGAGGCCTGACCCAGCCAGTCAAGCAACAATCATTATAACAGCAATCCTAATGATTCTGGTCTAATCTGATCCTATTGATGATGACATCACAATGGACAAACTGTTTTCACAAAGGGTTTGTCAAATTTTGTAAAT
>NW_017728994.1:14081743-14086504 GCF_001723915.1 Gavialis gangeticus | reverse complement strand
ATCTGATCCTATTGATGATGACATCACAATGGACAAACTGTTTTCACAAAGGGTTTGTCAAATTTTGTAAATAAATGCATTTGTTAAAATATTTTTAAAAATTCTATATTTGGATAGTTCACAAACAGAGGGAGAGCAACATTCTTCAGGTAAATGATTCACAACTAATAACTGACCAACTCTATGATACAGCAATAATATCTACTAATAGAAATAAGCACGACTCATGCATTGTGAAAGTACCCTATTATTGAATTCACAAATCATGCTGCTCTAACCTGCCTCTGTGACTCTTGTTTTGTTTCATTTTCTGTATACATTAGAACAAAGAAAACCCTGTCAAAGTATACATTCAATTACTAGTCTGGCAATGTTTTGTAATTTGGTGATACATATTTTGCTCACTGGATTTATAGGGTAATAAGCAGATGCATACTGATGAATCTTGGTTGGAGAAGGAGATATATTTTAGTATGGTGTATTTGCACCAAGAGAGCTGATATTCTGAATGAATACGCAGGGGCAAGCAGATTTGTTTTTATTGTGCTAAATTTTGGAATAGTTTGCGCCCATTTTTCTATTATCCAGCTGCATAGTTTTTAAAACTCTTTATAGTTCCAATAAATCAAGTTGCAGGAAATTGGATTTTATTAAAAACCAGTAATTGGATTGGTTCTGTGTGAATAAGTATTAGGGACAGGCCTTTATGGTAAGTGTTTAAAATTTTAGGAATGTTAAAATCTAATTTTTTGCAAATCTGCTTGACTGGTAAAAAATGTAAATTTTGCTCATTGAAGATCATAACACCTTTTTTCACACTGTTTAAATAATTGAACTTTCCTCAAGTGAGTGAATATAATGTGATCATCTCTGTAAGTAAGGTTTTTTTTTTGGTTCCTCCTATTATTATATTAATAACATTTCTGGTTTTACTGAATATATAGCCAGATTAAGTTTCATTCTATGATTTCTTTCTTAAGGCTTAACTAATTGATTTGGAAGATGTTGAATTACTGTCCAGTGCTTTATGATGGTCTAAAACAATACCCTTTTAGTAATTACAAAATAGTCCATTTTAATTAAATAAACTGCTGAATTGGTAATAAAAGTAACATAATAGTGAAGTCTGGTAACATTTATTTACTAAGGTTTACTTGTGTTGGACCTTGCAAAGAAGGTTATAATAAAGAGCAAAAGGTTCTTTAGTCATATACAAAGAGAATTAGCAGGAAACAAGAAAGCCCTTTAAATTTTGAAAATACGGCAGATTAACCTCAGGATTAAGTTAAATATGATCCAAGTTCTTGATGAATACTTGACCCTGGCCTTCAATAAAGATAAAGATGTAAATGAAGCTAATGATAGGCATCAAATAGAAGTGCGAACAGCTGCATCTGATTTGGAAGCAGAACTGAGATTGCTTATTGTAGCAAACTTGGGAGGACTGGGACATGAAATAGCAAATGGCAATTAGCATGAATCTGTCAATTCAGGGATAGTATGCTATGATTGGAGGATAGCAAACATAGAACCTGTATTCAAACAGAGTGAAAGAGAGTGGCACAGGCAATTACGAGCCATTCCTTTGGCTTCAGTGACTTAGAACAGATATTGAAGGAAAGAGTAATAAATGATATTGAGCTAAACAGAAAATAGGAGAAAAAAAAGAATGGTTCTATCCAGAGAAGATGGTGCCAGATCAATATAATGTCCTTCTGTGATAGGATAACTGATTTTTTCAGTAAAGGGAATGTAGCACTTATTTGAGATGTAAGCAAAACATCTGATGCTCATAGGAAATCATTGCCTCATAGGAAATCATTACCCAGACTGGGGAAGACACAGATTATAATTATAATATAGTAATTGTAAGGTGGAATAGGTGTTAGTTACAAGAGATTCTACAATGGTTGTGTTAAAAAGGTAGTTACTTTGTTGAAGTGAGGATGCAGGTGCTGTTCCATGCCAGCACATTCCTCAAGTCCTTTGGTGAAAAACTAATGGCAACAGGAGTAGCGTTGTGAAGTCTGGAAGCTCCTAGTCATGAACTAGCATAAAGGTGGCAGTTACAAGAAGGTAGTCTAGTACTTGAATGCGACAGGAGTGCAATTCAGCAGCTGTAACTGTGACTGAGTAGCCCTCTGCAGGATCAGTTCTGCTAACCCCACATAGGGAGGAAGATAGAAAAGGTGTCCTAAATATAACCTGTGCAATGGGATCACCTTTACTGTGGTCAAAAATACCAGTGAAGACACACCATTATTTCTGGAATCTGAAACACCATGGACAACCCTAATAGTGAATGCCCGGAGCACTGCACTGCACTGCAATCATGGCCCAAGAACTCAGGCAACACAACATCATTGTAGCTGGGCTGAGTGAGACCCAGCAAGTGGGAAATGGGCAGCTCAGAGAACATGGGAGGCAGCTATACCTTCTTCTGGAAGGGAAAACAGGAAGGTGAATGCCAATTTCATGAAATTGGTTCTGCCTTTAAGAATGAACTCACAAACCAACTCAATGAGTCCCCTCCATCTTAAACATGTGGGGAGCCAATATGCCACTGTCATCAGTGCATATGCACCGACTCTTGATGCTGCCAATAAAACCAAGGAGAAAGTCTATGCCAACATGAACCAAATCTTTTCCGATGTTCTTATGTTTCAGATGTTATTCTTTTCAGTGTTTTCAATGCCAGAGTTGGAAGGGACTCCAACCTCTGGAATGGAACTATTGGCAAGGAAGGAGTAGGGAAGGTTAAATCCAGTGGCATCCTCCTCTTGGCCAAATGCATGAAGCATGGACTTACCATCAGCTCATCTGTTTGGTTATGTCACTCAAACTGGCTCCCAAATGATGGCTGTAGTGGAAGCAATGCCAATGGAAGATCAATATTGAAAGACTGAAGGACTTAAGCAAGTGAGACCTCTTCCACCAGTGCCTCAATGAAAAACTGGTGAATTCTAATAAACAACAATAGGAGAATGTCAGCAGCATATGGGGTGCCCTCAAGGCCACCATCATTAGTGCCTATGAAGAGACATTTGGATTATCTATCAGGAAACATCAAGACTGGTTTGATGAGAATGAACTGATCAGTTGATCAGTTGAATTGATCAATTGCAAGTGCAAGGCCTTTTGTGCTTGGCAAAATGACACCAATTTCAAGCAAAAGAAATTGAATCTCCAACAAGCCACGGCTAGAGGTCCAAAGGTGGATGTGTGATATGAAGAACAAATGGTGGGAAGACAAGGCTAAGGGGATTCAACATCTGGCATACATCCACAATGTGTGGCTTCTTCCGTGCCACCAAAACCATCTATGGTGCAGGCACAAGAAAATGGGACTGATGCTTAACATTCAGAAGACTAAGGTCCTCCATCAACAAGCTCCTAATGAACAATGCCCAGCTCTGGTAATCCAGATCCATGGTGAATATTTACTATACCTTGGAAGCCTTGCACAAGGCTGACATCAATGAAGAGATCCAACATTGCCTCACATGTACAAGTGCAACCTTTGGATGCCTGAAGAAACGGGTGCTTGAAGATCATGACTTCAGATCCAAAACCAAGCTCATGGTTTATGAAACAGTCATGATCCCCATCTTTCTGTACAAAGCTAAATTATGGATAATGTCTAGAAGACAACTGAAGTTGTTGAAGTGCCATAAATGCTGCCCATGGAAGATCCTCCAAATCCAGTGGGAAGAGTGTCACACCAATGTTAGCATCCTTCTGCAAGCAAATACCATGAGTAATGAGGCAATGATCATCTGGCATCAACTTCATTGGGCCAGCCATGTCATCCAGATGTCTGACTCCAGACTCCCAAAGCAAGTTTTATTCTTCCACCTCAGTCAAGGTATATGCTCAAGAGGAGAGCAGAGAAAGTGCTTCAGGGACATCCTCAAGGCCAACTTAAAAAAATGCAACATCAACGTCAACTTGTAGGAAACTATCACCAAGGACAGTCCCAAATGGAGGAGGAGCCTGCTGCCAGGGATCTCAGTACTTTGAAACCTCATAACAACACCAGGAGGTAGAAAACTGGGAGTGGCAGAAAAAGGGTGTTGCAGACCAAATAAAAAATCCAGTGCCATCCACCCTGCACAGAAATAGATGTTTGAACTGCAGTAGAGTCTATCAATCCTGGCCTCATTAGTTATCATAGTTTCTAGGGTCGGAAGGGACCTGAGCAGATCATCTAGTCCGACCCCCTGCCACGGCAGGAAAGAGTACTGTGGTCAAACGACCCCAGTAAGGTGGTCATCCAGCCTCCTCTTAAAAAACTGTGTCTTTTGACACAGTTAAGACAACTGTGGAAGACAATCATCCTCAACTGCAAGGGATTCCTGAGGGAGAAGAAAATCTTTCTAAGATCACCATAATGAAATATAAATGAAATAAATTCATAGATTTAATAGACATTTGGGCTGGAAGGGACCCCGGAGGATCATCGAGTCCAGCTCCCTGCCCCAGGGGCAGGAAGTCAGCAGGGATCATAAGATCCCAGCAATATAAGCATCCAAATGTGTCTTGAAGGCATTCAAAGTGGGTGCTTGAACTGCCTCCGGTGGCAGCCTGTTCCAAACCTTGGGGCTCGGACAGTGAAGAAGTTCTTTCTTATGCTCAGCCTGAATCAGTCACAGCAGAGTTTGTGACCATCCAATTTTTTCATCCCTTGGGGTGCTCTGGTGAACAGACGTTCCCCCAGATCCTGATGAGCACCCTGATAAACTTATAGGTGGCCACCTGATC
>NW_017728994.1:14077604-14080849 GCF_001723915.1 Gavialis gangeticus | reverse complement strand
GTGATATAAAAAGCACCCTCACAATCTCGCCCGCCACGTCTTTGATGTTAACAGTTTAAGGGAGGCTGCCCTTAGTCCTCTCTGACACAGTGCCCTGATGTATCCCAGTCTTAGTTCTATCTTGGGTGACTCGGAGCACCCCAGCCTTATGGGCTATGCATGGCTCCAACCATCTCTGCACCATGCCCCAAGCCTTGCAGATGTACCGGAAATTGTTTGGTCGATTTCCCTCTCCATGCCCCATGGGTGCTTTCTGGTTTGTCTCGCAGCCTGCGCCCTCACTGGCACTCTCTGGCTTGTCCTCTTTTTGGGGCTTCTCACAACCGCCTGCACTGGGGCTGGGGTCAATGCACCCCAAATGCTGTGATCTCTCTGGCACTGGGGTCCCCACAGTACCATGGAGCCCCTGTGAGGCCCTCCCGCTTGCCCTCATGCACGAACTCCCATGCTAACTCACACGCCGGGCCCAGGAGTGTGCCTGTTTGCGCAGCCTGTTCACGAGGCTGTGGTTGTGTGGCTCCCTGGGGGGCTGAGCCAAGTAGGAGCCGGGGGGGTGTGACCCTGCACAGCCCACTTAGCCCACTCCCAGATTACTAGGTCCCTCCCTCCATGGACCCCTGCTTACCTGCTGGCAGGCTAGGGCTTGTTGGGAGTCCTGGGGTAGCTGCTGGGGTCCCTAGGCTCATGGGAGCACAGCGGGTTTACAACTTCGTGTCTTGCACCATAGCCAGTGCTATTGTAGTTGCAGAGCATTGCCAGTGCCCCTCTCCCCTACCCCCCCTGTTTTTTTTTAGTGTGGAGAATTTTAGAATTTTTTGGGAAAGGGGAGGAAGGGGTTGGTTCATTTGATTGTTTCATAGCACACTTTGTGCCTGCAATGTGTGCGAGAAGCCCAAGTGTATGACTAGGGGCAGATTCAGGGTGGATGCAGTTGCTCCCCCCTATTTTGATTCTTACTCCACCCAAACTTTAAAGCTAACTGCCTAGGAGAGACAGCAGCAGTTCTGTTCAGGCAGCAGTGAGGGAGTCAATTGACTTCGTGGCTTATTATAATGTATATGATTGCTGCTAATCTCTCTTTACTGCACAAGTATTAACAACCCTCTCTCCTTTTTAATGGTCTTGATGTTTCATAAATCAAATTATGCTTTCTTTTGCAATTTTGCTATCTGTTAGCTAGTCCAAGTCATATCTCTCTTCTATTTCACAGCCCTACTGCCTGTTTTTAGTTCTAGCTAGAAACCTTAACTCCAGTATAGTAATATTAACTCATGTGAATAGTAATTCAGATGTTGAAATGATTAACAGTGAAGTTTGGGGTGCACTGTTAAGAAGTTCAAGAAGGTTAGATTTTGTTTCACAAATCTGAATAAGAGATGTAAATTTAACTGTAATGACTACAGAACTGATTAATTAATATCTTTGGACTACATTTTGCATAGCTTGTTGTGTTTTCTAAACTTAATTTATAAGATAGGAAAATAGTACACATTCCAATAACATTTTGTTTTTTTCTTTGATCTTAAACTGAAAAATATTTAGCATTGGGCCCTAGCATATTAGTAAATCTTGTAGTTTCTCTTTAACTGGAGGAAAATGTGTTGTGTTATATGTGAAGATACACCACACCATCTACCCCCTTCTTCCCCCACATTTCAAAATCCTAGATACACCTTTGTGTATGCCCTTCTTGAAACCTTTGGACAACTGATTACTTTTAAATATTGGGGTCATTTCTTGAGGGCCTCAGAGATACCATTCAGCCTCATGTTCCTGTTGTTGTAGGAGAGCAATGTTTAATACTCTCTTTTTTTTTTAACTTCCTGGAAATTATTCATGTGGCCATCCTATGAAAATGTGAAAAACAGGAGCAGTATTCCATGTGATAAAGCAAATAAAAAGTATGCTTTCAATTGTTATAGGCATGCAAAAACATTATGGTCCTGAGCTGTTTACTCCATAGGCTATGGATTATGGCTTTTAGTTTTTTGTTTCCTGGTACTGCATCTCCTTTCACTGGAAGAGCTGAGCTTTGGGGTCAGGTTTTTTGCAGTGTCAAATTCCTTTGCCATCTTTGGTTGCAATCCTTAGGGATAAGTACAGACAGTCAAAAAGCCTAATTGATTAGGTTCTTGCAAGTTAGTCTAAACTTCAGAGATTAAACTGAAAAACAACTTAACAGACATGCACTTTTGATTCAGGAAATGCATTCATATACCTGCAGTGGCCCAGGCCAGAAGCCAGGGGGCACTAAAGCAGGGCTTGCTGGCATGTAGCAAGCATGGGCTGTGTATGTGCTTCCTCTTCCTGCTGCCCTGGAGGCCTCTGGGGATTTGCAGTCCAGAATTACAGCAGCAGGACTCTAGAGGGTTGCTCGTCACTTCCTCTTCCTGCTTCCAGGTGCCTCTGGGATTTGTAGTTCACAGTAGCAACCAGCTGTAAGTTTTAAGCAGGGCAGGGTATCCTTGTACTTAGGGCAGGGGGGTAGAAGTTTAACTCCTCTCCCTAGCCTCTCAGACCCCAGCTAAGCTTTGCTGGAGGTGTGGGGGGCAGTCTTTGCCTCCCTCTCTTCCCCCCTATCCTTCTCTGCTGGAGCAGATAGCACAGACAAGCCCTGGGCTAGAAAGCATGCTGGGGGACTCTGATTTAACTTGATCCAGGAAGGGAATCAGGGATAGAAGTTTCATAAACTGGTTTGACCAAAATCTGTTAAGTCTAATACTACATTCAACCAGGTGTATTTTAAATCAGTTTCACCCATTTTGAAACTGGTTTATGTGTACTCAACTTTTGTTCTGTTACAAGTTTATAGGGCAGGGGGTCGGACTTGATGATCTACTTAGGTCCCTTCTGACCCTACAACTATGAAACAAATTTAAACCAGTGTCTGATTACCTAAACTGGTTTGTGTGTAAATTCTGTCCCTAGCCTAGAAGCTCAGGGAGTGACACAGAATGAAGTGAGGAAAATAGAGCATAAAATTCAGTTCTAGTGACAAAACTGGTTATCTGGATTAGAAATGAGTCTTTATCAGACATTGTGGTGGTTGTGCTTAGGATGTCACCTCATACCCCTATATAATCACCTAAGGGACCACCAGTGTCCCAACTTTTCCTGCTTGCCATGTCTTGGATGTTATAATTATATTCGGATTTTTTTTTTTTGATGTCATGAGTTGGGAGGGTTGCTATGTCTTATCTTTTTTTTTTTTGTCAATTGTTCATTTGGAATATTTGACTCCATTT
>NW_017728994.1:14072416-14077594 GCF_001723915.1 Gavialis gangeticus | reverse complement strand
TCAATTGTTCATTTGGAATATGTCTCTATTAGGGGTTCATGACCACTATAGGTAAATTATCTCACTCACTTCTCCGGATATCCACACTCGTTCGAAGATATAGATAATTACAGTCGTATTCAGATCAAACTTGTCTTTATTTTTATCTTTTAACACTCTGTACAATATTTTTTCTTTTCTTTTTTTTTTTTTACTTTTAGGCAGAAATAGTCCTTTGCATTCTTTGGTTTTCTGGGGGTTTTTTTTAACCTTACCTCAAATAACAACTCTGGTAATTCTACTTATATAAAGTCCTTATACAATAACGACCAACTAAGCTAAACAGAATCTAGTGTTAATGAGCAAAGTTTACTTCTATCTTGTTTGTCCATTTTCAGAAGAAATGTTTTATTTCTTCAGGCTTCTATCTTCAAACCCCACTATTAACACTCTCTTTGACAAGATGACAGGTGGGTCTACTTTTTACCTTGGACTCGACTGGTGTCCTGAATTCCACTGGTGTACAACTGGGTGCCATCTACAAGGCTAAGAAATTAAACTTCCTGTCTTTGTTTACTTTTGTAGGTCTGCAGCGTCTGACACGTCCCATGGTTTATCTCCTCAGGGATCCACCCTCGCCCTCGGAGCTCCATTTTCCCTCAGCACTGCGAGGAGTCTTAAGGTAAGTTTTTTGATCCCTTAGGGATCCTCTTTCTTCCTTTTTGTCACTTTTTGTCAGCTTCCTTTTTTGCTGAAATGCCTGGTTCTTCTCTTCACTCCACTCTTGGAGCTTCTATTCTAATATGGTATTGGATCCAGAAGCGGCATCCGCCGGATCTTTTCGTCACGTCCACGCTCATTCTCTCACAGATGTGCACAAATCAAAGGATTCAGGCTTCTCTGCAGGAGTTCAGCCTTGTATGTGGATGACTGAGAAATCAGTAATTTCCTATAGAAAATACTTACCTCAAAGTAAAATTAACAAGCAGTTTTTGCTCTTTTGTGCAGCAACAAATAATTTGCATGTTTGGTAGGTTTTTTTCTGTACTTCAGCAGCTTCTTGAAGGCCAAATTCTTGAAGAGTCCACAACCCTAGTCTCCATGAGAATCCAATCAGTTGCAAGCACAGGTGGAGTCATTTGGGTAGCTAAGTACTTGATTTTATGAAGGACTTGCATTGTTAGGCAGACAGAAGCAAATGTTAATGGTTGATTCTAGTAAAAGTGTTAAGCTTTCCAAAGAGAGCAGCAAATACATGCTCCAGGCAGTTGGTAGACCTCAGCTTTATGCAAAAGATTTTTTTCCCCTGAAAGCTGACCTCCCTGTCACTTTGGCCTCTACTGTCTTGATTACAATAGGAAGCAAGCACTGGGAAGATTTACCTTGAATGCAAAACAAAACAGAAAACCCTACATGTGGAATGAAAAGGGGATGAAGCTAGAGGGCATGGATTGCAGTTAAAAAACACTTGACTGGCTGTTTATTTCATGAAGCATCCTCAGGAGAGATGGTAATAAATTTGGGCTGCACTTTGTGATCTGAGTAGGTATTCCCTTTAAAACAACTTCATTTCCAGCAATGTTTTAATGCTAATATACAAAGACTAAAGTAATCATAAATGGCATGTGTTTCCCTTCCCCAGCTCAGCATGGAGGCTCAAGAACTTATTTTGCAGTGTTTTTCTGTATTTTTAATGCTGAATATGATGATCCATGTGGCTGAACTATGTGTGTTCTTTTCCTTCATCCTTTGGGCAGATCCACTGTGCAACCTGCTTTAGTAAGTATTGTATTTCTGGATGGAATAATCTATACCATTGTTAGTCATACGTCTAATTAGCTTTGGATGTCATTTAAAGTGTCTCTTGGATATCCTAACTAGTGAATATCAAGATGATTAAAAAGAAGAGAGGGTTGTTAACATTTGTGGAATGAAGTTTGGAAGGGATCAGGTAGATTTTAATAAGTCATGAAAACAGTTCAGTCTCTTGCTGCTGCCTGAATAGAAATGCTGCTGCTGCCAGCCGGTTGGTTTTTAAACTTTGAGTGGAAAAGGAATCTAAGAAGGGTGTAACTACATCACTGCATCCTGGATCCACTCCTGACATCTTCAGTCACCCCCTCTTTCTCCTGTCCCTGACTTAATGTCCTGAACTTTCTTTCCCATATGCTTTTTAGGCCTTCTCATTCTTTTTTCATTGGACTTTTCTTTTACTTATGCCAGCTGTGCTTTTGTTCCTGCACTTCCTCATTTCTTATGCAGTCTTTCTTGCTGACTCCACAAACCCACCTCAGCATCCTCATCATGAACAACTGATGTTCCTTCATTGTCCAACACTCTCATCCCTAAAATAGCACCGACTCTATCACTGTCTTGCAGATTTTTCCTTTTGAACAAATTTGCATCTTTTTACCACAGACCACTCCACTCGATTTCTCCCATGCCTTATTTATTCTGCTCCTAAGTTCTACATATAGCTCCCATTTTCCTGCATGATAGCACCTTTCCCCCCTCCCAATACTTGAACTTGTTATGTAATGCATGCAATTCCATGCATACGTTCCCCTGTTACTTGGAAATATATAGACACTCAATTTTTAACTAGCTGATTCATAGACAATACCTTTCCAGTAGTAGCATAACAATGGGTGGGTGAGTGGGATACAAGCCCCAGGCACTGCCTAAGGAGAGGGGATGGAGGGGTGTTGGAAGGGTGCTAGAAGGGCACCTCACTCTCCCATACCTTGTCTTCTTCCTTGCAGAGGCTTTGACTGCTATGGTAATGGGGAGAGCAGAGGGCAGTGGAGAGTATGTGAATGAGGCTTCAGTGAAGGGGATGCTGAGACGAGTTGTTCTAACTTGTTACCTTTTCTTTTTTTGCTATTGAAAACCAGTGGTTTTGGTCACTTGACAAGCATTTTGCCAGCAAAAAAGATGAGGTGATGTCTTCCCAGAAGCAGAAAACCTTTGGTTGTTGCTCCAGCAGTATGCACTGCTGCTGCTGCTACTCTGTATTCTAGACTGCAGGAGCTGGAGCTGGAGCCAGGGACTGCCCAGGGTTCAGTACTGGCCAATTGTGCCTCTGCTTCCCAGGATGTGCCTCCATCTCTTCCCATGTAGCCATGAGGATCCACCCTGATGCTTTTGAATGCTATCTGAATGACCGTAGTCCTATCACTGACCTAGCTCACTTCTGTCACTGTGTCAGTTCTATCTGTATCCAGTACTACTCAAACCACATTGCACCTGTTTGATTGCCAATGATAAGTCATCTGGTAGCTGTTTCTAATTTCATTTGGTTTCTCTTTCCTTCCTTTCACTCACTGAATTCAGGCCAACCGCATTTTTATCTTCTTCAGTGTCCTAGCCAGTTGTACACTTCTCCCCATTATCGAGCCAATATTCTATGTCATTCTCTTGATCTGATCAGTTTGGCTCTTCGGCCACATCCTGTGTCTAATGTGGTTGTAGCAAGTTATGCTTATTTAGCATAACAGGCAGGGCTGATGTCATCTCTGAAGTACACCCTAGCATTGTTTTATCTTCCTGTGGGCTCATGTTCTGAATTCAGCTAAATTCTTATAGCCAGCTGCCTACTAGTTGCCATCCATATTTGGGGCCTGCTCTACTCGTATTAATATTTCCATCATGGACTTTCTCATTTTTTATTTTGTCAGTTACAATATAAAGAAATATCTGAGTAGCTCAGAGATTCAACAAAAGTGAGACTCAGTGGGAAATGAGGAGATACATGGGAGAAAGAATAAGAGTTCTTGCAAAACAGAGATATGCCCACAAGTGCTATTTTAGACACTCAGTTCAGTCAGTAATGGCTTCAGAGGCAACCCAGTCAAGGTTGCCTCAAGCTGTTGGAATCTACAGTATTTTGGTTCATTTCAGGAAATCCTTGTAATTTTAATAAAACACTCAAGCATCTAATGGATTCTTATCCTATTGCTATGCACTTTCCAGTAAAAAAGGTTCCTGATTGGCATTTTCTCTCAGACTTCTGAGAAGAGCCAAATGAAACTGGCTGAGTTTGATTCATACAGGAATGCTACCTGACCCATTTTGCAAGTTTAGTACTGACTTGGAAGTATGGCTTTAACAGACAGATTTGCTTCTTCATAGCAAATCTCTATTAGTTTTAGCACAGACATATCCTACAGTATCCTCCTCAGTAAGGAACAGAGGGAGAGAGAGAGACAAGATCAAATATTTGTGCAGAGCTAGCATTTTTATGTAACAGACAGCAATAGCACAGAGACCATCTACTCCAACTGGGGTATCATCCCTTTATGGTTAAGAACATTTATTTAGCTTTTCTTCTTGGAGTTGCATTTTTTTTGATGAAGGTGACTGGACTCTCTTCTACAGAAAATCATGGTTCAGCTTTGTCAGTCAAATTAAGGAAACAGTGGGGCCTTATACTTTAGGTGATTGACAGTTATCACCTCCTGATTTTTGGCCTATTGAACCTTACTGCAAGTAAATATTGCCTTTTGTTTTTCCATTTTTATTACAAAACAAAACCAAAAAAGTCCATGTGAAATTTCCATACTGCTTATGGTTGGAAACCTTATGTAAAGGTGCACTTTATGAAAATGAAAATTATATTAAGTTTTATTTTTAAGAAATTTACATTTTTAAGAAATTCTTTTTTTTCTTGGGAGGCAGTGGCAACATGTACGGAGTGCATGGGGACACATCTGCACCCTCTGAGAGCACTGGTGCACCCCTTGACAGCCAGCGTTCCCTGCTTAGGTGATGGGCAGGGGGGGCAGGCGAGAGCTCTGGTGCCTGCCCCTGCCCTGAGAGTGCCAGCTGGGGAGGGGGGCGCCAGAAGAAGTGATTCCCACAGTCCCCCCGTGACTGATTGCACCAGCTGGGTTGGGGGGGTTCCCTTATGGCGAATTGTGCTGACACAGAAGTGACAGTGGCATGCCACTAGTGCTTCTGGGCATGCTGCTGGCACTTCTGGGTCAGCGCAGTCAACTGTGGGGGGACTCCCCCCATGTCAGCACAATTGGCTGTGGAAGGTCCCCCCCCCCCAACCGGTGTGATCAGGCACAGGGGGACCCCCCCAGTTGTTGGAGAAACCAAACAACAATTGCACCCCAGAATGAATGCACACCAGAAATCTATTAAAGACAAGAATACCCAATTACTAGTGGGGGCACATTTCTCACAAGAAAACCA
>NW_017728994.1:14048744-14071778 GCF_001723915.1 Gavialis gangeticus | reverse complement strand
GTCTGGAACCAGCTTCCAAGTGAGGTGGTGCAGGCTCCCACCCTGGGGGTTTTTAAGAGGAGGTTGGATGACCACCTTACTGGGGTCATTTGACCCCAGTGCTCTTCCTGCCATGGCAGGGTGTCAGACTAGATGATCTGCTCAGGTCCCTTCCGACCCTAGAAACTATGAAACTATGAAACTATGCTTATGTCCTTAGACCAACACGGCTACAATCTATACCCTTGTCTTATATTCACATACAAGGAAACTTCTTAAATATATTGTCTAATATAATGATAGATTGGATATTTAATATCCAATCATTAAATTGATGCCAAAAGCAGAATGTGCTCAGTAATGGAAACCAACTATGCAGTTGATTAAATGCAGCCAACACTGAGCATGACTATAAAACACATGGCTATATTGGGCACATATTCTGATAAAAACCTACCATAAGGATAGGTTAGTGTAGCCCATCAGAATAACATATATGTTAGTCTCCATTAAGCTCAGTCTTCCTCAGCAGCAACTCTTTTTCAAATCGTGGTGAACCACTACACTGCATACATTCTGACTTCTTCACACCCACAGATTAGCTGCACCTTTCTTTCCCATGTCCAAGGATTCGTGTTTATTCACCAGCCTTAAATGTCTGCCAAACATCATGAAATGGGGTCCCAAACAGTTCACCCAGAATCCTTCTGTTGTTCCCACTTTCAGCCTGTCACATATGATTAGTGTGGCCTCACCCTTCATGATGTCAGAGGGGACCAGCAGGCATTGGGGGAGTCCCTGCTCCCCCGAGCGCTACCCAGACTAGGAATAATGGTCACAAGCTGGCAGAAGGTAAATTCGGATTAGACATCAGGCAGCGCTACTTCACCGTCGGGGTGGCTAGGATCTGGAACCAACCCAAGTGAAGTGGTGCTGGCTCCTACCCTGGGGGTCTTTAAGACAAGGATAGACAATCACCTCGTTTGACCACAGTACTCTTTCCTGCCATGGCAGGGGGTCAGACTTGATGATCTGCTCAGGTCCCTTCGGACCCTACTAATTATGAAACTATGAAACTATGTGGAGGCATACCAACTGCACCTCATCTGCATGTACATTTTTGGAGGATTCCAGGACTCACAACAAGAACACTGAGTTCAAATCATGAATGGGGGTCTAATTAGCATATCCATCATTTGCAGGGCAGGGAGGGGATCTGCAATACGCAGACATATTGAGCAGTGCTGAAATGTGGGACCACCATCGCTTAAAATGCTGTTGATTCCTGCTGGGTCCCAGCCCAATAAACTGTATGTTAAATTACGAGCCTTTTGGCCTTAAACTAATATTATGCATAGTTTGTACTATATATATAAGTAGATACAAACGTGCTGATTAAAAGCGGAGTACCTGTGCTAAAACTTGCAGCAGTTTTTCCCTTAAAAATGGTGAATTAGGATGAAATAAGTCTATGGTACTATATGTAAATTATTACAGATATGCTTGTTTTCAGAACAGTGTTTTCAGATTTGCTCCTCCCTTCCATGTGCTGAGAAAGAGCAGAATCTGATAGTAAGTTGAGGGGGAAGGGGCTGCAGGGAAAAGAATTTGGGAGAGGCAGAGAACAAGGGGGCTGACTCCCCCCAGCTTTATTTTGTCTGCATTAGCAGTGGGAAAGGGGCAAACCTCCAATAATTTTCCAGGTATACGACCTTGCTTGGCATCAGAGCATTATAGCTAAGATCCTTGAAGACGAATGATTAGGAAGAGCCCTCTATTTCTCCTTTCTACCTTCTGTCAACATATTAGAAAAGAAAATACACACCCAGGATCTGTGTTGTTGCTGACACCATTTAGATCCCCCAAGAAAGTGCTAAATTGATGATAAATAATGTGCAGGCCAGGAAAGTAACAGAGCTCTGATTTTGAAGCTAATCACACAAATACTTTAACATTATTATTATAATTATACTTATAATTATAATTATTATTGTTATTGGTACTATTAATTAATTAATTTATTTACATAGGCATTTTGGAAAGGTATTCTAGCATAAACTAATCCTTTGAAAGAGGTGATCCAGCATTACATGTGACCCTGGATGTTCCTGTCTCTGCATGGGTAGCATCAAAAGGTAATGAGATTTTCTCTTTTCACTTTTTCAAAAAACACTAACTTTTGGGTTTTCAGCTAGCGGTCAAACTGTCTGAAGCATGAGTCACACTGGCTGTGTCTACACATGTACTTAACTGCAGACCAGACTAATTAGCTGCAGAGTGAAGTGTCACCATCTGCACATGTGATGGTATTAGAATGTAGTAAAGTAATTCCTGCTGCAGTAAAATAGTGCTGTTGGGGACAGTACTGTCTTATGCCGGGGTAATTTACTGTGATTAAAAGCACATGTAGATGCTGACCATGGGTATAAATTGTGCTCGGTCAGCCCAGCCAGCCAGACTCCTGCCTGTCACCTAGCCACACAGCTATGCATTTTCAGTACCCTCATGCCACAACCAACCCCTCTACTATCCAGTGCCACCACTTAGAGACTAGGGCTGAGTGGTCCTGGCATAAACTGCTCTGCCCCAGTTCAAATTGCCAATGCCCCAGATGCACATGTAGATGCTGTGTCCAAGACTAGTTTACACACTTTTGTATTTTTTGTACTAATGCTGGAATAAAAATCCAAAATAAGATTAAGTTTTACAGAATATTTTTGCCCCCCCAATTTTTCTTTCTCTCTCCTTTGTCACGTCCTTGGTTTCAGCATTTTAGAGTCTGCTTAGTTAGTACTTTGGTGAGTCTAGCTGCAAACTCCAAATTGCATGCCAGATTTAACTTTGCACCTTTTAGAATGACATATCTCTTTGAAATATTTCTTCTATTGTCAAGATGTAAACTGGTCCCAAATGCCTCATCCCTTTTCCTTTCTCCTCCAAACTATTCCACATAACATGCACAGTATCGATGTCCCATTGTTCTTGAATGCATTAAAGCTTAGTTATCACATCAAAAGTAGATAAGGCACTGGAGCATGTGAAAATAATTTCAGGGAAGGATGCCATTCTATTCAGTGGTTTGTGTAAATTATAGTTGAAATTTTCCCTTCAAATGGGAGACAGAGGTATATTTTAAAAAATAGGCTATAATTTCCTCCTTCTTTTTCCCCAGAAATAATGTTTCTATATTGATAATTTTCTGCCTGATGTAAACAGAAATATGTGAAAAAGTAGTCTGGTCTCTCGGAGAGCCATGTCATTTTAGCCAGACAAGAAATCATCAGTTTTGTTAACTGTGTAAGTATCTGAGTTCAGAGAGAAATTCTGCATTAAGAGGACCACTGTACATTTTGGATTATTATATCCAGTGGAAAATACATGAAAATGAAAGATATTGTCCCAGACAAAGGGAGAATTACATTACATGAGCAAATGAAAAAAGCCGTACTAAACAAAGTGAACAGTGTAGGTGGATACTGTCCCCTTATACACATAAAGAAAGAATTATAATCACATTTCTAACAAACAGAAAATAAACTCTGAGTATTGACCAGGTGTTAGAATTTGCCTGTAGAGTCTATTTGAAAGCATGCAAGTATTATGTGGCCTAGTCCAATTAAAAAAAATATGTAGTATTGAAGTCCCTTTGACTTTGATAGGGTTGTTGCGTGTGTTTTGCTAAACTAATATAAAGTAGGTCAAGCCTGATTGTAAGCATGCATTTTCATATCAGCAGAAAGAGAGGCTTGGGCATAGGAGCAACAGTTAAAGAACTTCTGTTAAGGAAACATTGATGGTAAACAGGCAGCTAAAGTCCTGAAAAATTCTTTGAGAATATAATTGGCGTTTTTTTGCCTCTTGTACAAAAAATACCCATTCGCAGGGCCAGAATAGAGACACTTGCATTCCTTCTCCATGTCAGAAAGTCAAATTAGCAGTCCACAAAGTCCTTACCAAAGAAATGTATATGGTACACAAACTCTACTTTTCACTAGTAGCAGTTGGCTGCCCTGTGTTTGGTTTTACAGCAGTGTGCTGAGTACTTTCAAACAAAGAGGAGGAGGGCAGTTTAAACCAGAGTTTTAATGCTAATAACAACAGCATATAGTTATATTGATTTATATAACATTCTGCAGCATTATATTTTCCTATACAAAGCAAAGACAAGGGCACACAAGCTTCCTGTTGCATCCAGCTCCACTCAGGAGACACTTGTCTGTCCTGAGGCTTTAGATCAGGGTCTTCAGTTCTCTTATGGTGAAGGTTTTCCTTTTCATCTGACCACAGGTTTGTAATGCAGTAAAGCACACCCCAATATATGAAAAACATCCAAATACACTGGTGGGGAGCACCTCTTGCCTTCATTTGACTGCATGCACATTCTGCCATTATTCTGCTCATCAGCTGGAGAGCCATGGGCAGGGAGGGCACAAATGGAAGGGGTGCGCTACTGAAGACAAAGGGAAAGGAGAAGGTGGCAAGAATTGCAGTGGGGGAAGGGTATGAGATTTGGGGATTTAAATAAAAACCAAACCCAACAAACTCCCTCTTGCTACTTCTGTGGTATGGTCTGGCTGCCTGGGGATTTGGAAGGGTGTTGGAGTTGTTGGGGTGGGGGCTAGGAATGGAGGTGCAGCTATCCCTATGTCTCCTGCACCTGCCTCACAAAATCCTTTGTTATGAAGAAAAGCAGAGGCAGAGTGGGGTATAGTAAGTATGGACTCTCCATTTGATACATATATTATTTGGAGGGAAGAAAGTTTCTTTTTGCCCAAGAACATGAAGAAAAGATCTTTTGAACACTTGGGTGTCATGTACTTTGCAGATGTATCCCATGTTGGTATGTGGCAGAATGCCGCCTCCCCAAAAATTGCTCTATGACAATTTGGTTAACATGGGCCCTGCAGATGGCAGATATCCTATCTCTTTAGGTACCCTGAATTGGATACATTCCTGAGGGAGGGGGGAAACCTGCTCCCTCTGTCTATGTGACTGGCATCACATACCTGGGTGAGGGGCTTGGGCTCCCTATTGTTCTAGAAACCCTGCCAGTCTGCCCAGCAACCAGTGATGCATTTCAAATTGGTTGGCTGGCAGCCAACAGGTGCTGGCCTCCATTGGACCAGGTAAGTGAGGTCATAAGGACCTCGTAAAAGTTAAGGACTGCCCAGGAGGAGGGGCAGTAGCCATGATGAAAACTCAAAGAGAAGAGCTGGACCATCTGAAAGTTGCTCTCTCTCTTGAAAGTCATGATCAATGAACTGCCTGCCTCCAGGGGGAATCTCCACCTGCCTCTGAATGATATTTGTGAGTAAGCTACCTGAGACCTAACTAGATATATAGCTTGCAGTAACTCAGATGCTTGATCAAAGGCTACCCCAGCCACCCTATTTGCTCTATGGGATTTCTCTGATACTGCTCAACCCTGTACCCTATTCCAAACCTCCCCCTTGTAACCAATAAAGTGCTCCTTTGTACCTGGAATAGGAGACTTATTGGGAGAGGGTCTAGATTATGCCTTGGGGTCCCCTTGGTTCGACTGACTAAGGGAGACTACTATTTGTGCTTCACACTGAGGGAAGTACCCCAAGTTCTTGAAGTAGGTCGAGTACTCTCAAAGATGACTAGGCCTGTGTTTCCTGGGGCGGGGGGCAGACCAGACCCTGGCTGGTGGCAGCTCTACCCCCAAGCTAGCGGGTGTGCTCCAAAAAGGGGGTTGGCCAGACTTGAGGCACCCCCAGGGAGGCCCCTGAGCCTGGAAGGTGGTCAGGTGCAGTGAGTTGGGTGGCTCAGTGCAGGAGCACCCCCTACTGGCCCACCATTTCTAGGTGAATGAAAGAATTGTATTAAACAGTTTGCATGTAAAGTGGAATTGACAAAGCTTGGTTCAGCCTCACTTTATCATTGGCAGAAACCTAATAATGATTGAGTAATGTCCCTTTTGGTTGGCTTATTCAGTCACTCCTTGTTTGGGTTGACAGTGGTCACTTGTGTAAACCAGGTAGTGAAAACTTAATTTAAAGGTTGCTGGTAGAAGGGTATAGTAGATATCTACTTCTGTATGTGAACACATTAACTTGGCTTATGTAAAAGCTGCATTGGGCCAGGGGATAAAAGTCTGAATGCTCTTCCAAATCCCAGCTGTCCCATGTGACATTGCAACTTGGTTCCCTCAAAGAACTCAGCTGCCATGTGTAAGCTTTATTTAAGAATATGGTGTGATCAGAACTTAGTTAAATTGATTTACAAGTTGCACCAAAACCCTCATATAACCAGCGCACAAATTGTTCACAAAGAGCACACTTAAATACTGAAGTCTGTAAAAGTGTGTCGAAGACAAAATTGCTTATATTATAGAGAGAAAAGCATGACACAACTATTAATAGAGTGAAGAGTGAATAAAATTGGAAATCTAGGCCACTCCACTTGAAGTGTGAAAACAGCCTGAGTATAAATATTGTCCAGAGCTCATAAAGTTAATGTAACTACTTTCTTTTCACCTTACTAATTGCTTTAGAGAAGACTTGACATTTCAGTTGTCACAGAAAATAAATACATGTGTGTTAGCAAGAATGAAGCTTAATGCTCATAATGAGAGAGAAAATTAATCTGGCTGTATAGTCACCTTACATTTCATACGATGAGATATGGTTTCTATCAACAGATTACCTTCCTCAGTCTGTATATTTATCAAGATGTTCGGAGCTCATTAATTCTGTGGGGGCTAAGACAGGAGCTAGAATGGCCCTATGTTTTAATTGCTTATGCATTTTCATCACTCAGTCTCATTCCGGATGCCATATGACTTGGTTGGGAAAGTGTGCATCTTGAGGCTTACTCTGGGGGGGAATTTTCTGTTTCTAGAGCAGGGGCACCAAACTCATTCTATAGGAAAAGTTGGGTTCTGTTTTTATAATTTTGCTCCCCAGTATAAATGTAGGATTCTATGTTCACAACTTTCACTGTCAGCAGGAGTTTTTTATAAGAGTAGAACATACAATCTGGTCATTGTGTAATAAATATAGTTTTAATTATCATTATTTGTTCAGTTTAATATTGGATCAGTAATTTGCATTCAGCATTGCTTAGTAGGGAAATATGTTCCCCTTCAGAGTTGCTGTTTCTACTGTTTTTGCACCTACCTTTGTCCTTCCTTTCTCTTTCTTCCTGTGCACCTCTTTTGCTCCTCTTTCTGCACATCATTTCCTCCCTCACCTGCCTTGAATGTCTTTCCTATGCCTTTGTCCATTCCATCCATTTACGTAGTCAGTAGTTAAATGGTTAATGATTTACATTAGTGTAATTTACATTTGGCACTAACATCCCATTTATGCTGTTGAAGAGTGGAGTCCACACTGCTTAGAGTCATTACTTCTGATTTCCTTTACACCCAGGGAAAGATAGAATACTGCTCCAGTTTACTCTAAATTTGTATTTGGAACATCATCTTCATAGTCATGATGGTTAGGAAATAACTAGCTTAGAATCTGAACCTATGATGACTGGGTATATCAGCCCACCTATTTGGGAACCTACATCATAAGCCTACTCCCTATTATAGAAAATTCTGGCCCTGAAAGTGGAGAACTCAGGGGTAAAGTAACCAAGTATCAGCATTTGTCAGGCCAGCTAGTAAAACAGCGTCCTCCAGTGGCTATAACTAGGAGCTGCAGTTGTTCAGCCACCAATACCTGGCCAGTGGGTTATAAACAGCCTTTAAAAAAGATAATGAAATATGCACAAATTTTGTCTATACCTATAAAGATTTTTTTTGGCTTGCTAGAAAAGCAGTATAGTGAAACATGCATAGTCACTGCTAAAGTGCCTAAACAAAATTGTATTTTTCAGTGCAATTAATTTGGCACCTTCTAGTGAATTTTAAATTTGCTTAAAATAAAAATAAATATTCTGGGAATGAATTCAAGTAGCATTTTTTCCTCAAACCACACTGAAGAAAGTCCATACCATAACTATTACATTGTTGTTAAACCTTCAGTGAATATTCTTCTAAGATCCAATGGGTGTCTAATTAAACATACAGTAAATGTCTTACTGCATTTAAATTAGCATCTGGTCTTAAGACACTAAAAGCCCGATTTAAAAAAAGTAACGTTACTGGAGCAATAAAACCAAGAATTAATGGTGAGAGAATTTTACAACTCTGTATTTTTAGGATATATGTTGCTTGGTTTTGGCCAGTCACTCAGGCCTTGATTGAGGAAAAGACCCCTGTTTGTGATAGCACATAAACACATCCATAAAAACTGATAGGATGTTAGCATTTGCTTTAAGTTTAAGCATATATTTAATGTTTCCCTGTGCTGGAACCTCAGCTTGCATAGTAAGTAAGCTAGCCAGTTTCATTTCCTGTTTGTCCACCATTTTGTCCTCACACAGAAACATTGCTGTTGGTTCCAAGTGCCCGTGTCAGATGGAAAACAATTACTTCATTTTATAATACATTCTGTTCACTGAATTATTAAAAGAATTTATGAAATCATTCCTGTTCATATATAATTAAATTCTCATTTCACAGAATTGGGTGTTTATACTTGAGGCCCATATTTGGCCCTACTGTGACTTGCAAAACAATCTTTAAGCTCTATCAAATTTGGACCCTTAGTTTTATGAATATTCTGCATCTTAAAAGTTCCCTCTTGATTGCAGTTCATTTTAACTGTATTTGGTAAGCTGATGTGATTCCTTGTGATTTTTTAAATACTTTTGTTTTGGATCATGATTAAGTATAATATACTTCCAAACAGAAAAGCCTTTTACTTCAAAGGACTTGATGTGATACAACATTATATTTCAGTATTGGGAGAGAGATGGGACTTTGAAAGCTTGGAGTATAGCATGTGACCCATACATACATACATTACAGTGAAGTAGCAGCCAAAGTTCACCTGGCAGATTTAGTAAGCAAATCTTCTCACTAGTAAAATAAGATCATATTTCATACCACATTTTCTTCCCCTTTGGGTCTGCTGAGCCCTCACATGGTCTCTAAATTATTAAATTAGGTCTTCCTTGATCATCCAAAGGTCATGCTGTCTAATGTGTGTTAATGTGATGAAAGTGTCAGATACAATTAGTTTTGGTAGTAAAACATGATTTTATAGCCCTAAGTGTAATAAATTAGTGTGTTTCTCAGAGTGCTGTAGTCAGGGAAATTTCTACACCATTCAGGTTTGATAAGGAAACTCGTGTCTTCTCTTGGATGGTAAGTGAGAATGGGAAGTAGTGACCGGAAGTTGCGTGCTTTGCCTTCCATCATCGCTATGCTATCCTGTTCGATAGATTATATATCAAGTCAACATGTCATCTGCAAGCTCCACCTCTTGTCTCAGGGGAAAAGCCAGGCAAGGTTGTTTTATAGTGCTTGAATATTCTCTTTATCCATCTCTTTCTCTTAAGAAAATTCAAAAATATATTTTAGACATTTATTTTACATAGCACACTGAAGAGGGGAGCACTTTGTCGGAGAGGTCTATTTGCCGCTATTAAAATTTCAAATGTCCACCATGAAAAAAAAATCACTAATAAATCACTGTGGGTGTTAAAACTGAGTAACTGAAAAGGGAATAATAGAGCGGGATAAATTGCCTTGTCCTACAATCTGTCTAATCAAGTCAAAATCTACAATTAACTGTCACTGTATCTGTTTTCTGCCTGTGAGCAGAAAATATCCAGAATAGAAGATAAGCAGAGAGAGAGAGAAGGATCAATTTTAATTGAAAATTCTTGTAGCTCTGCTATTGAAAGATATAAAGATAAAGCAAAGATGTGATAGATATTTCTCAAATAAACACATGCCATTTAAGTGCAAGATACTTTATTTTTTTACTAGTGAATCTTGACATTGTTGTAAACTAAGAATATCTGTAGAAAAACATGTTGCTAAGAGTCAGGACATTCTTCCTCTACAGACCCTTTCACCTGTGAAAGCTGATATCTCTGGGAAGGATAGTGCCCTCTCAAATAATTCAGTGTTTTAAAAAGTTCTGCATAATTCAGAGAGAGTCATCCCACTCAAAGGGTAGTAGTTTCAGAAAGGAAAAATACACAGCTGTTCAACTTCCCATCCCTCTCCCCCCATTTCTAGGTGAATGAAAGGATTGTATTAAATAGTTTGCATGTAAAGTGGAATTGACAAAGCTTGGTTCTTTGACAGCATTGCAAGGAGCTATAAGGGATCCTGTGTTATTGGAAAAGTGCCAGAATTAAAATCAAAATGTCTTCAAATCTTATGTTGCTGGAGTAGGTGGAGAGCTGTGTTCTCAAAGCGTTATTGATGGTTCTGGTATATTAAATATCTTTGTGCTTTTGTAGAGTATATTACTTGCACTTTCATATTATGTAAGTGTAAGAAGGGACATCTAATTCTAAGAAACATAGAGGTTAAATTCAGCAACATCTAGAGAAGTTAGAGCAATTGGCAGGAATCAAAAGAATGAGGATTAATTAGGATAAATGCCAATGTGTGGGTCCTTTGGGAAGAAGTAATCTGATGCATAAGTATAACCTAGGAGAATGCTTGGCAGGAAAAAGGGGGAAAAAGTAGCTAGAGCTGGGAGCGAACAACACATTTATCTTACATAAACATGTAATTTGCTGCTGCTGTAAAAATGCTGAACTCTAATATATAAACAGAAAAACCCTGTGTACAAAGGAGGCACTATTTATAGCATTGGTTAGGCTACACGGGGCAAGTTTGGGTCTTGGTACTGTTAAAAATAACGTATAGCACTACAACAGTCTAACGGAAAGAGCCCGAAAGAAGGTAACAAAAAATTCCAAGGAACTTTGTCCTCCTATCTGTGTCAGGCCTAACGTACTGCTGACACTACATAACATAGAAAATAAGGGTTGTTAGGTGGTTCCATAAGCAAATGTGTGCAGTTTAAGGAAAAGAGGATTCATGCTATATAAAAAAGGAATGAATCTTAGAGGATGTAAAAACCCAACATTTTGTTTTTTATGAGATAGGCAGCTGCAGGTTGGAATGACCCACCTGGTCAGAGGACCCTACCACAGCTGCTGCTTGTCTCCACAGCAGCAAAGGGAGAGTGCCCATAGTTGGTAAGCATCCCTGTGGCAGCATGGGGAAAGTCCTGTTGCCAAAGGCCCCCACCATTGAATGCCACTGAAGCTCTATGTGCACAGGCTAGATCAAAAGCTTCTGCAGGCTGTAGTTTTCTGATCCCTGTTCTAAGATGCTGCATTTTAACTGTTTTTCTTTAAATTATGCTAATAGTCTACAAGAAAAAATTGGCATGAAACTTAACCCTGTTTTATGCAAACAGCAGAGATCTTGGCCAGGCTTTTCAAAGTGTTATTTATTGGGGGCCTTACTTCTGATGCCAAAACTGCTTCATCTTCTCAGAAAGTATGGAGGAAGCCTCTGGAAATGAAGCTTCCCTTTAAGCTAGGTCAAGCTGGCTTACTTGAAAATGGATTAAACTATTTCAGGAAATCTTGGCCCTTCTTTGAAGGCAATTCTTGTATTGAAGGACTGGGAGAACAACAGTCATCATAAGGACATGGAGCTTCCCATAACTCATGTTCTATTTTCCCTAATAGAACTTCAGTACTGAACATTTGCTGTTTCTTTTAAAATTTTGTTACTGTTGTATACTCCATTTAGCAAAACAATTTAAGAGCTCAGAATCAATTACAACAAAATTCCTAATCCAACAAAGTTCATATGGGTTTCAATATGTTTATTCACAGGTCTAAAGTTAGCTATGTGCAAAAGTGGTATTATGGAGCAAAGATGTAATCGGTCATAATTTAACTGTTAAAGCAGATTTTAATGTGGAAAAATTGACAAAATCCTTGGGGGTTTTTTCTTCTGCAAAGTAACTGTGTTCATGGAAGTTGAGTGAATTTTGAATCCTTAAGGTAAAACAATTAAACCACTCATTTTCCAGGGAAATTTTATTTTGAACACCTCCACCCTCTTTTGGGCAACTGAGGTACAGTGAGATTAAGCAATTTCTCCAGAACCATACAGTATAAAGTTGGCAGAAGTAGCAATAAGCTCTATGTCAACTGACTGCCATGTGCATCAGCAACTGTATAAAATCATTAAAAATAATATATATTAGCTTAGGTTAGACCAAATCTAGTCTGCTTGTCTTACAATAGTATAGTAATAATAGGAAAAAACTTTTGCTTGTAATTCAAATAAGTTAAAAAACAAGAACAATTTACTTGTCCCTCTTGAGGAGATGATTGAAATTTTATAAGAGTAGACCAGGGCTCTTTACTGGAAGATCTGTTCTGGTGCTAGCATCTATGATTCCAGAACCAGATCCTCAGGTTATGCAAAGGCTGTGTTGCTTTCAGTGGGGTTACCCCAGCTTACATCAGCTGAGGATCTAGATCATAATTTCTAAAACCTTGTAAAATTGCATCGTTCAATTTGTACACATTTGCATGCACACATGCATGCACACACACACACACACACACACATATACTTGCATGTATGCATATACATATATAAGTAAATGTGTGTGTGTATATATGTACATATACACACAGCATAACATATATAAAATGTGTATGCTTGTATACCTCACTGTTTCTTTAGCTTTCCTTACCCAAATAGTTTTCTTTTCAACAAGAAAAAATGAAGTATTGCTAAACAATGGAAGTCTATCTGGTTTCTAGAATAACTTCAGGAGTCCTGCAAAGTACTTTCTCCAGTTTCCTAAAGAGAAATAATACCCTGTATGAAATCAATTTCTGTACAGACACTGATCCATGTATCAGGCACAGTCTGCTTTATTATGGGGATGCACATCATCATCACTGAAATTGTCTGTCTCTTCTTAAGGTTTCATGACTTTTTGTAGTCATTTCTTTGCAGCGTTATTTTAAATGCATAATATGAAATTTTGGCCATATTGAAGTCAATGGCACAACTTCCTGTTTACTTTGGTGGGGTGAGATTTCATTCTAAATCTCTCTCTCTCTCTCTCTCTCTCTCTCTCCCCCTCGAGTTTGCATTTTGCAGGTATTGTGTGTCACCTTTGCTTTCTACAGTCCACTACCTGCTCATGAGGTGGAAGGTCACTTTGTAGCACTCTATGACCTAAAGCTTTGGAAAGAAAAATGATCCTTGTTTCTGCAGCTTCTTATGAAAACAGATTCCCAAGTGTCTTAGAATTCTTGCAGAGTTCACTTGTAAATGTGTTTGTAGGAGCTCTTCATGATAAAAGCTTGCATCAATCTTTCCAACTTGAACACACATCCTCACTCACCTACATTCAAAACTTGGCTGAAGCTTGTTCCAAACATAGAAAAGGCTTTCGAGGAATTTTGCCCAGATTCTCTGGAAGAAGGTTCACTATTTGTGTCCTCAAGTCCCATGCTTCTAATGAAATTCGGGAGTAAATGATCTAATTGGTTCAGATTTCATTTGGACATTTGCCTCATTCTTGTACGCATAGAAGATTTCTCTAATTATTATTAATTGATCATATATTATAGCAGAATAGTAACCTTGCTGTAGTTAGAACTGAGTATTGATTCCTCTTTAAAGAGCAACTCTTCTTATTACTCTAAAATCCACATGTTGATTCGTTGGCCCCCCCTCCCCATTACTGATTAATTGTGCAATGACCTGAAGACTAGCTACATGTGGAAAGTACTTATCACATGATAAAAAAGCTCTAACCAGCAATAAAGTTATATCTAGAAAAAGTGTACTAACTTTACAGCTGGTTGCTATTGAGCTTTACGTCTTTATGTGCATGACTAGAGGGGGCCATATTGGCTTTAATTTTTTGTACCTCATGGGGCTAGGAGTGTGGGATAGATTTAGTAATTCATTTTGAGATAATTTTTAAAAGATGTCCCTGCAATACAGACTCACAATGCTGTTATCAGTACATGTAACTGGGAAGAACATATTAATTGCAGGGTGCATTACACAGATCTGATATCTGAACTGGGAGCTGATGCTTAGCACAGCATGTAACTGGGAGGAGGATCTGAGAATGGGCACATTTGATGCATAGCAGAATACCACAGTACTAAAACCAGGTGAGAACTATGACAGCATACACTAAAATGAAAGGAAATGTCCACATCTCTTGGATCAATCATTCCTGGTGCTGTTTATTTTCTTGGGTCTCTCTAAACTGAGCAGATCTCATTGAGATGGATGTGTTACTGCAGACCTCCATGATCTTTCCATACTCTAGGGATCAGTTGCTGAAGAAAGAAAAACACAGGGATGGGTGTGGACCTGAGAGTATCAGAATGCTGTTATATATGATATTTGGTATGGTGTGATAAGGCTCAGGGAGAATGGATGCACAGGTTAACACCAGTCTTTTCTCATGCTCTTAATTATAACCTACAAAGAATGAAACATGCAAAATACTGTGAAATATCCAATGTTTTTCTACCCTGTCAAGAGGAAAGAGGACCATAACAAATCATTTTGTGTTATCATTGTGTCCATTCTACCTACAAATCTATATGATACCTGTACTTCCTCAATTTACCATTCTCTCCTGCAAATAACATCTATTTTATGATTTTAAAAATACTTTCTAAGATAGGCTGGTAACCATATCCATCCCATTGAACTTTTGGATCCGTCCTGTGGATGTGGGGTTTCAGTAGCACTTGATGGCTGGGGGCTCTTTTTATGGACACTAACCCTGTACTGTCACGGAGATGAATGCTGGTGGCAGTAGGCTCCTAGTGCTCTGGCCCACAGATTGAAAAGGCTGCCTACCCCTGTTTTAGGAAATCCACTGGCCAAACTGTGGCAAAGTCATCCTGATTTTTATGAAAAAGTTTTATCCCATTGAAGTCTCTCCAAATTGTTCAGATTAATTTGATAATACAGTAGATCACAAATACTGTTAGCTGCCTCTTGTTGGTGAATCCACAGAATGTTTTTCTTCATGACGTTTAAGCAGTTTATGTTTAGACTAGTTGAAGTGTAAATTAAAATGTAATTATTTTAAATGGTGTGCTTGGCTTTTACAATATGTTTGCTAATAGTAGTTTTAATGTACCAGAAATAGTATGAAGGATATATATTTGCAAGATAACTAGAATTATTGATTATTTGTCTTATTTTACATCTCCTCTTCCACCAAGTAAACATTTTATATCATTCTTTTTAAGAAAGAAAAATAAATTGATAATAAGATGCCTTCAAAGAAAGAAGAGTCCCTTTGACACAATTCTGTTTTAAGACAATGGTAAATATACACGTCTTTCCAGTTAATAGGGCTGCGTGAAACAGCACCGTTTTGTTTTGACTTCTGTTTTGCCATTTTGAAGGGACAGTGTTTGGTTTCATTGTTTCATTTCATTTTGAAGCACTGTTCCATTTTGTTTCGTCAAAACTGTTTTGCTGTTTCGGCGTGTTTTGACATTTCACCCATAGGCTATAATGGGGAAACATAAAAATGCCTATAACTTTGTCATTTCTTGCCTGATTTGAATGAAAATTGCAGGGATCATAGTCCCTTCTGAGGGCATGAAGCATGCCAGGTACAAGGAGATAGGTGCAGGGGCTTCTGGGAAACTGCACCTCAAGATGCTGACAAGTAAAACTGGTGTGACATGCCAGCAGTGGCAGCCTCCTGTCATCCCGAGCACAGATCTGGGGTCCTGCACCCCCAGGAGGGCTGTGGGACTGTGCCAGACTCCTCCAGGGTTGCAGGCCCCCGGATCTTTGCTCAGGATCACAGAAGGCTGCTGCTGCTGCCTGGGACAGCCCGTGCCCAGCACCAGGAAGACTGGACCCAGGCAGCAGCAGCAGATCTGTCATCCCATGTGCAGATCTGGGGGCCCACACCTCTGGGAGGGCTGTGCCGGACTCCTCCTAGGGGTGCAGGCCCCTGGATCTGTGTTCAAGATGACAGGAGGCTGCTGCTGCCACCTGGGACCAGTGCTGGGTATAGCTGTTGGCCCCTGGCAGCAGCAGCAGCCTCCTGTCATTCTGCTCACAGATCTGGGGACCTGCACCCCCGGGAGGACTCCAGCAGTGCTGGGAGGGCAGATTGAGCTCTGTGGGGCTGGTGGAGCTACTCGGAATGCAGCTCTCTGAGCAGCTCCACCAGCCCTGCGGAGCTCAGTGGTGGGAGAGCCAGTGGCAGAGCTGCTCAGAGCCCGGCCTTGGCCAGTGGCTCTCCCCCACCTCTCACCACCGGGCTGAGCTGCATGGGTCTGGGGGGCTGCTCAGAGTGCAGCCCTGGCCTCTCCCACCTCCTGCCACTGGGCTGTGCTCCAAGTGGCTCTGCCAGACCCATGGAGCTCAGCCCGGGGGCAGGAACCGGAGCACAGCCCTGGCTGTCCCCTGCCTTCTGCCACCGGACTGCTTCGAAACTTGAAACATTTAAAAACTTTTGAAACAGTTCAAGTTCCCTCATTTAGTTTCAAAGTTGTTTCAAGGCCTTTTGTTTCATTTCGATGTTGCTGTTTTGAGCTCAAAACATGTTGAAACAGCTTTGAAATGAAACCCTCATTGACATTTTGCACAGCCCTACTAATTAATTCCCTTTATGATCACACTTTTACTGTATGCCTCTTCTGCTCTATGAATGACATAAAATTTCTGCGCGGTGGCTCCTGGCTACAGTTCATTTTATTATAATTACCTTCGTTGTACGAAAACCTCTTAATTATATTGAAAATGCTTTGAACTCAGGAACACTACCATAATGAAAAACCTATGTAATGTTTTCATAAGCGACATAGAGAAGAAAAAGTGAGGCATTTCAGGAACCATATAGTCTGTAAAGTGTCATTAGCTAGGGAAAAGGAGGAGGGCCTGGAATTAAGAATTCCTGAATATATGTATACCCTGTAATGCAAATGATTTTCTGTCTGACTATAGGCAAGACACTTAATTTTTCTGTACATCTTCCCATCTATAAAATGATAATAATACTTAACCACCTCATAAGTATGCTGAAAGACTTAAATCATATTTCAACAAAGAACTTGGACACCCTCAAAGGAATGTCTTATATAAATGATTTAACTAGTCATGTTTATTTTTAAGTGCTAAGTGATGTTAGATTCTGTCCCTCTAGGCTTATTTGTTAGTAATAGTGTTAGTAATTTTATACTTTGTTGCTGTGGAAAGGACAGGATGTGCTGAAAGCTGCAGTGCTAGGAAAACTTAGTGGGGCTGCTGTAAATTAGTGTTAGCAACTACAGTGCTTAACAATAGGGTTGATTACAGTTTGGTCAAGAGGCATTTTGCCTGAGGAAAGCATGACCATGCCTTCAGAGTTGTTTGAGAAGTAGGTGGTGGAGGCTGAGGGGGCTTTGCTCTTTTTGCCCAGTTGTCTGTGTTTTTAGCCTTGATTACTCTTACTCTTAACCTCACTCAGTTTGTTATTTTAAAGAAAAGAGGGCTTTTTTCCCAGAAAAGGTATACATGGGTATGTACTCATGCATGTTACAAGTGTTTGATAACCATTTGTTAGAAGTTAAAACAATTATTATGGCAGAAAGAATCTTGAAAAGTTTACTACAGAATCTCTGTTGCCTCTTGTACTATTTTTTAAATGCAGGTTTTGGCCTCAGAACACAGGCTTAATAGCCATCCCTGACAGTTTCTGACTTCCTCTCTCATCACTCATTAGAGGCACAGTCAGGGAGTTGACATGATCCTGGCACTTCATTCCCAGTTCAAGCTAACACAGTGAATGCCTTGTGGGTTAATTATCCTGAGCCCTTGTAAAAGGAATTCTGGCTTCTGGTGCAGCAGATTGTCACAAGATGCGGTAAGGAATCGCACATGATTTTGAGACTTGTATGGAGTGAATGTGTGTCACCGTGGTAACCGTTTGCACCTGCAAGCATGAGTCATAGAACTGAGGAATTGGAACGTGATTTTGCACTCTTTATGGAGCACTGAAAATTGTTTCTAGACAAAGAATAGAAAATATCTTCACTTTAGCAGTCCAACTGGTCTGGCAAACATCAATAGAGTACCCGATTCTTTATAATCCAAAAAAACTATGCCACTTTACACCAGAAACCCACTTTTTTTTAATCAAATATATTTTCTATGATGATGATTATTACTGTGAGATCTGATGGATGTGAAATAAGAAACCTAGAAAGGTCTACAGATCTCTCTCTCTCTCAATATTAATAGAGCATTCCACTTTTCAAGGCTTTTCAGGTATTTTCTAAACTATATTAAAAGTACTATTTGTGAGTTCACGTATAAAATGTAAAGAAAATCTGTTCAGATGACAGAAGACAGCTAGCGATGGTTCTATGTTAATAAAATTGTTTTTTTCTCCTGAAGAGTTCTTTGCAAAGCTAATAGTACTTGTATTGTTGCAAACCCATTTGATTTTATGAGGCAGATGCTTAGTTGGTGTAAATTGGATACCTAAATTGATTTCAGTGGACCCATGGTAATTAAAACCAGCTGAGGATCTGGCCTTTTAAGTTTTGGCAATAACACTTCTCTGTAACACCTCTAATCCCAGTGTCTCAAAGTGATTTACAAACATTAATTAAGCCTCCCAATACTCCTGTGATGTACGCAAGTGGTGTTATTCTTAGGACTGTGCTAAATATTCATAACAGAATTGAAGGCAATCACAATTTCCCTCTTAGAAATCTCAGCAATATCAAAGACATGTAGTGTTTTTTGAGATTTTTTGCATCAGCAAAATAAACTAATGATGGTAAAAACCATTTATATTCTTGAGTCAAAGTTCATAGAGCATCCAGATAATCTACTTGTAAATTTTAATATACTGGGTTTCATCACTGTGTTAAGTCACATGGCATTTCTTCACATTTTGTGCATCTACCTCATGTGCTCAAGTGGATATTAAGAGTCATTTTGACCAGTTTGCTTTACCTTAGACAGTAATTTAGGGTAGAGACATCTAAATCATGTCAAAGGAGGGGAGAAAGCATGTAAACACCGTACTGAGGTGTGTCCAGATCTTTAAAAGTATTTAGGCCTTGCAGTGGGTTTGGCCCAGTTTTGCTTGAGTAATATAAATGACTAGATCCTATCTTCAGAAGTGACTTAGGAGCCTAAAGTCATGTTTACCTTGATGATTGAAAGACTGCCTGGACTTTTGTTCAGCCCATTTGTCCTCAGCAAGTCTGGGCATAGGTGTGCAAGATCTTTTCAACTTCCCTGTACGTAAATATGTCAGGGGCAGCTTGCCTCATGAGATGACAGTTTTACAGTGTGATTGTAGCAGAACTGCATGCTATGGATCAAAGAGTACAGAAAGTCTTTTGGCAGCAATTCCACAATTCTCTTTTTTTTGTCTACCAGTACTTCAGCACTTCTGGCTGAAAGCTGGGTGACATGATTTACCTCCTCATTTGGTGGTTAATCCCTGGCATACAGAGTTCTCCAGAGCAATTAGTACACTGTAAACCTTAGCCTGCTCTGCCACTCCAAACACTTTTCCCAATGCACTAACTGGATTGTGATTCACATGCAACATGAGAAATATTTGTAGAAGACTGACAAAGGAAATGTCTCAACTCTGTGCCTCAGTTGTGGGAGCTGCGTAAGATTCTTGCCAGTGCTTTGTGTACCAAGCTTCTTGCCTCACATGACCCACATTCAATGAGAGGGGGGTCTTACAACTGAAGGGAAAAAAGATGGAAACTGTTGATGGATGTTTTCAGGATGCAAACACTGTTATGGAAACTGGAAGCCCAAGGACCCCAGAAAAGTTGACGCAGGACATGTTTCCTGTACCTGTTCTGAGTTCCCAGAGGATGTCTTTGGCATTCAACTCACAGATGCTGTTTCTTCCTGAATTACAGCATTTTCATTAAGTACACGTTAGTTTATCCATTTTCCATTATTGTGTCAGCACTTGCTTTGTGTGGTTTGGTTTCTTTAGTTTGTTAAATTAGTAGTTCAGTTTTGTTTGTTTTAATTTTTATTGGTTTGGTTATAGCTGTGGTTTGTTAAAAAAATATAGCTTACATTCAAATGACCTGACCACAGTCTTTTTAAGATATGTGTGTTTTTACATTTAATCTGTTCATTGAAAATTATTGCTGTATTGCCCCATTGTAACAGGAAACAAAGCCACAGTATTGCAAAAAGATTTAGTTGAAGTATAAAAACAGGGGAAACCACCTACATGTTCCACTGAGTTGATACCCATATGTCCCAAAAATAGATAGCATAGGAAGCCACAGTTAAAGTAATACACAAGTCAGCTGACAAAACAACACTTTATTCACCAACCACAATTCATCAGGAACTAAATGTTCTATGTATGTTAGCAGCTCCTTCTCCATAGTCATTCAGACAATGGTTACAGAGGGGACTTCCAAGACCTGTTACAAGTCAGTAACCTGCAAAATAACACATGAATTAGTAGGTAATTACTTACTAGAACTGCCATATGGCATGAATGTGAGTGTTTATGACATACCTAGTGTAGCAGGCTTGCCTTTTGGAGCTTGGGTTGAGTCCCAAGCTTGAAATTGTTTTGATTGGTGGAGCTTATCCCCCAGTCAGGAGGCAGCAAGAGGAGTTCAGTCATGCCCCTTTCCTGAGGAGAGGGGGAGAGGAGTCATCATCCCCCCCTCCTCCCCCACGTGGACCTGATTGAAGACTGCAACACTCAGGTCTGGAAGACTTGAGGGGCAGAGCCCTGGAGCATATAAAAGGAGCTGCATGCTCAGCATGAGGGAAACACATCCGGGAGCGAGAGGAGAGAAGAGCAGGGCTTAGAAGAGCTGAGGAGAGGTGCTCAGCAGGGTGAAGCAGTAGCCCAGAAGTGCCCCTGAAGACTTTCATCAGTGGGGAACAGCGGACGGCTCCAGCAGCTAGGCTCTTGGTGTGCAGCACGGCACACGGCATCCAGACCCTGGGAGCTGCATGAGGCAACTCAGGTCTGCAACCTCTGGTGTGTGGCCAGAAGCACGGTGCACAGGATGGTGCATGCAGTAGGACCTTTGGAGGGTCCAGGAGTGGACTGAGCCTGGTGCTGCATGAGGCAGCCCAGGTCTCCAACCTATAGCAAAAGGTTGACTCCAGAAAGCCAGACAGTGATCGGGCTACTGAGACAGCTGACAGGGCCAAGCCAGAGGCCCCAGAAGCCTTGCATAGCGGAACTCTGTTCCAGGGGCAGTGACCCGCCCTCGAAGTCCACTGCAGGTAAGAGAGCAGCCTGGCACAGAGGAGGAGGACCACCCTCCAGGCTGGGGAGCCGTGAGTTGCAGGGAAAAGAGGATTCCCACAGAGGAGGGAAGTCCCCCCTCTCCAGTTAGTTAAGGGCTCCTGAAAGGGAAGGTCTCACTGGGGGGGCCCCCTAAAGTTACCAGCTTCTTTGTAGAGCTTGGGAAAAACCCAAGGGCATTGGGGTTTCCCCTCAGGATTGAGTTTATCTTTGGGCTTTATCTATTTCAAATCAGATAGTAACCTGTATCTGGAGCACTGGTATAAGGTTTTATATCATTTACCCAGATGGTAGTGTTTATGTTACTGGTTTAGATACCTTATATATATACATTGTACATATGTTTATATCCATGTTCCTTTCCTTTGTGATAAGTTAATGTAAATAAATGTGTATATAGTTAAGTCCCCTGACTGTCCTGGCCTGGTTCTATAGGGACGGAGGGAAACTGAGTGGTCTACAGTTCCCACCCCACAGCACACCTGCCAGCTAACAATCCCCTTCAATTGGAAAAGGAGAGTATATACCCAAGTTACCTGGGCTACACTAGTTTTGCTAGCCTCTCTTTCCATGAGCCTGTATTGCTTAGGGGCATGTTACAGATTTTATACAGAGTAAAGTAGTACACAGTGAGAGAAACAAATATTTGGTTTGCTGGCATTCAGTCATTTTTTGAGGCAGTGCCGTATTTTCTTCAGCTTTCCAAGGCTAGGGACAGAAGTTACAAATAAACTGGTTTAAAACTTATGGAAAGTTACTGCTGGCTGCGACTACAAATCCCAGAGGCACATGGAAGTAGAAAGAGGAAGTGATGAACGACCCTTCAGAGTCCTGCTGCTGTGATTCTGGAATGCAAATCCCAGAGACTTTGGGAGCAGCAGGAAGAGGAAGTGAATACACAGACCATGCCTGCAGTGGCTCAGGCCAGAAGCTGCTGGAGCTAAGTGTCAAATAATCTGGGACAGATGGATGGATATGTACAGATGGAACCCTGGCCAGAGGTTAGAGGGGTCACTGGGAGCACAGCACTGATTTGGTTACAACCTCACCACACCTAGGAACAGCTGGGTCTCAGGCTGCCTTCACCCTGGGAGTCTAGATATTCCTGAATGAGGCTTGTCCTTTAGCATAGCCAAGTGCCAGCCTGAAAGCAAAGCCAGGCCACAGCAGTTTTCCAGGAGAAGGGAAGAAGCCTGAACTCTCTAGAAAGCCCACTCCCAGCAGCTGTGATAGGCCTGCTGCTCCTGGGAGATTGTGATGGAAAGGAGCACTGGGTACTACAGGCAGCCTTGCTTCCCACTTCCTGGCACTTCTCTGACTCTTCCTCACATGTGGGGTCAAAGGATCAGAAAGGGGGAGGAAGGGCAGAGCAGATGCTGTTTAGATGGAGTCAAGTGGCTCATTTATTAGCAACGCATCATGATGGAGCAGCCAGACTTCCGTATGCCAGCCACGTGGCATCATCTGGGACCTCTTCACAGACTGTGCAGCAGTCCAGGCCTTGGTAAAAGGTGGCTGGACACTAGCCAGGGTTTTGCAGGATGCCAGCAATGAACACTCACCGGGCAGTGTTAACTGGGGCTATTGCCTCAATGCGGGAAGGGATGACAGCATCTCAATCTCCCTGAAGATACAGCAGGCCCTGTTGGAATGGGAGTACTGGGTTTGCTCAGTTCAGATGGTCTCTGCTTGGTTGTGGGGCAGAGAAGCTTTCCTCCTGGATGCCCAACAGCCCCTGGCTCCCTGCAGCATAGGTACACACACACTTGCACCAGGAATCCCTGAGCCAGGAGGGAGCTGACTTGGGGGAGGGAAGGTGCACTGCCAATGCCCCGCACTTGACCCACACCCCCTTGTCTCCCAGTGCCCTTTA
>NW_017728994.1:14039085-14043744 GCF_001723915.1 Gavialis gangeticus | reverse complement strand
GTGTTTTGATTGAATGAACAAACCGCAAGCACTTTGTTTGAATCAGCTACTAGATAAAAGCGCCAAAAAACCCCACTGAAATGCAAGACATATACAGATAGTGGGGGAACTGGGTCAAACTAACGTGGTTCCTTTTCTGGTAAAGTGCTGGGTTTTTTTGTTCCCCCATCCGTCAGCACCCATAAAGACACAATGTTTGCCTGCATCTTCCTTATCAAGTGATCCATATCACCACATTAGTAAACAATGAAGAGGATAGGGTCACTGTTCCTTCATTCTTTGTCTCCCAGTGCCCTTTACTCCCAATCCACAGCCCCCCCACCCCTGCTGGTGCCCCTCACTCCTGACCTTCAGCCCCAAGCCCCCCCAAGCCCTGCTGGTGCCCCTCACTCCTGACCCATAGTACCTGCCTCCCCAGGCCTGCCAGTACTCCTCACTCCTGACCCACAGCCTCCTGCCTCCCTAGCCCTGCCAGTACCCCACTCCCAATGCACAACCCTTGCCCCCCCAGCCCTAGTGGTGCCACTTACTCCCAACCTACAGCACCTGGCCCCCTAGCTTGGCCAGTGCCCCTTACTTCTGACCTGCAGCCCCTGCCCCCCATCCATGCCAGTGCCCCTCATACCTGTTCTGCAGCCCCTTGTCCCCCCAGCCCTGCTGGTGCCCCTCACTCCCACCCCATGGGGTCTCATTTCCTTGCCAGAACACTGCAGCCCTGGGTAGGGGAGCCTGGCCTGGCAGAGCCCCTGCCTTGAGTAGGCCTTGCTGGGTGCTTGAAGTTGCCCACCATGGGGAAGGCTGCCCCCTTTCCTTGGGGGTGCAACTGTGTATGGCTGGGCTGCTCTGTGACAGCTGTTCCTTCATGCCCCTGGAAGGTACAGCTTATCCAAGAGAGGCACAACATCTGCAAGCAGCTGCATCTCCCTGTGCAGAGTGGCAGTATGAACATCTGCAGGCCATGCGGTGTTGGTGAGCCTGGAAGCTGTTCCCTTTCACCATGCCAAGTGCTGCCATGCAGACAGAGGGGGCAATGAACTTATGAGGCTGAGTCCACCTCCATGGGCCCTGGCAGCATCACACCCCAAGAGCCTTTTGCCTGCTGGGGGCCTTTTTAGCTTCTGAAAGGGGAGAACTCAACTCCCCATGTGCCTGGCAAAGCACAGACTAAACCATGTGGAGAGTGAGACTCACCCTGCTCTGTTGAGTGCAGGCTGAGACCATGAACTTCACCAGCTTGCTGCTTTTTGGACTGGGGCCTGGCTGTCTGGGTGCTTCCCTCAAGTCCCCACCCCACATCTTCCTAACCAGCCCACCCTGTCTCTTTTGACCTGACTCTTGTAGGGTTTGTCTTTTCAAGCAGGAAATTTTGCGCTGCAGCTTGTAGCCAGGTTTCAAGGCTGCTGGTGCCTCCCTAGCTACTAAGCACTGTGCAGAGTCTTCAAAGAGGCAGTAAGTGGCTGCTCCAGGAGCATGGCAGGCAAGGGCAAAAGCAGGACTGGCTGGGGAAAGAGAGCCCAAATCTCCTCCCAGGGCCTGGGGTTATTGCATATACCTTGCACAGGGTTTCTCCATGTCTAGTGTGCAGCCAGGCCCAGCTGTCATTGGCTCTCACTTCACTGGTTCTTGCAGAAAACCCAGGCATACCACTGGCTGCAGGATGATGTACCAGCAGACGTGAAGCACCAGTGGCTGGAGGGGCTCACCTCTGTCTTTTGGGAGGAGGCA
Source organism: Gavialis gangeticus (assembly GCF_001723915.1). Lineage (NCBI taxonomy): Eukaryota > Metazoa > Chordata > Crocodylia > Gavialidae > Gavialis > Gavialis gangeticus. The sequence goes on along the minus strand of NW_017728994.1, from coordinate 14,042,019 downwards.
GCCAGAGCCAATGGGGCCATGGTAGGCTGCACACAGTCGGTGCTGGTGTAAAGGGTGAGTGCAGCCTGAGTGGGATGTGGCATATACTGCCTGTGCCAGCCCACAGCTCCTAGATCATGGGCCTTTCATGGCACTGTCCTGCTGATGCAAGCAAGCATGCACCCAGGAGTGCAAGTCCCTTCTTTTGGGCACATTTGAGGGCTGATTTTCCAGGGGGCTTGGCTGAGTTCATGGAAGTGCCCAAAAGAGACCACTTCTCCTCAGGGACCTGGAGTCATGCCCTAGTCCAGGGGTGCAACAGGCAGGAGGAAGGCCCCCAAACAGGACTTGCAGGGGCAGGGAAGGACTGAAGAGCAGTTGCCACTATGAAGCGAAGGGTGGCAGAGGAGAGAGACCTGCCTTGAGATGTGTCTCATGCTCTTGAGCCTTCACATTCATATAACATGGACAGGAGCACTTAATGACACAGAAAGGGGCTGTTAGTGCTGCTCATTGTGCTCAATTTCTCATGCCCTTAAGTCCAGCAGTGTAGCATGAACTGAACTAATATAGCTGATGTTTACATAAAGTGTAATAGTAGTAAACTGTAACCATGTTAGTCTTGTTCTGTAAGTAACTTAACTCCATTTTGTATTATTTTACTTGACATAAGTGAATTAACTCTGCATGTCCTTTATGTATGAATGTATGTGAAAGGGTGAATGGTGAGAGAATGGTATAGAAACAGGAAAAGAAGATTTAATTGTGTCTGTAAGCAACAAGTCACCAAATGTGTTAGTTACTAGTCAGTAAACTAATTAATAGATGGCTGAAGAATCCCTTTGAGGCCTAAGGCACAAAGGAGATAATGAGGAGGAATGCACACATCCTGCCAGATGGGCAGCAAGGACACTCCAAGGCTAAGATACCAACTTTTACAACCAAACTGACCTCAGGCTGAGATAAGCAGAAGATGGATAAGAAACAACTGCAAAAACAGAAATTGGATATGAAAAACCCCCAAAGGTCTAAACAAAGGATGCCAATCCCTACAAAAAAAGAACTCTGGAATATACCAGGTTGGGTAAGTCTCTCTCAACTGCTGCCTTTTTGGAGCACAGATGTGTCTGTTCACCCCACTCCAGCCTGATATCTGCATCTTCTCTCAATAGGCCTAGGCCGGCCACCCAGTACTTCTATTAAACAACTGTTGGTAGCTATAACATCTGAATAGAATGGTTGTTTTCTGTTTGTGTATGTCTGAGTGTAATAATGTGTAGGATGATTGTGTGTATCTGTATGAGTGGTGTGTCTGAACTTCTATGTCTAATTCATGTCATCAATAAACACGGCATTTTCCCTTATCCCCCTTTATAAGGTCTTGCTCTTAATTTAGTAAATTGGTAATTCAAAGTAACATTTTTGGTGGAGAATGTGTGTGGAGGTGAATAAGATTCTGTGTTGTGGTTATTGGTTAATTTCAGGTGAGCTATATAGTAGGTTTTGTTTATGTGCTTGTCTGTCTGTTTATTTAAAGGTGTGCACACTGCTCCGTGGTAGATGTGCTGGATGTAGTGGTCTCCGGTTAGACCAACCACATCAGAGAAACAGAGGAGTGCCTGTAGATTTGTAGGCAATTTGTTTGATTGGATCCCACTTTGTGGGTTGTGGACAATTTGGAGCCCACTTTGTGGGCTGTGGACTTCCTGTAGAGGGGTCCATTTCTTTAGTCTGAATTTTGTCTTAAGACTTGACTATGTTGAAAAACCAGACTTTTTGGAGTGTTTTTATGGACTAGTATATTGATTTTAAGAAATAATAGGTGGTAACTAAATACAAAAGCAGAGACTTAAAATTTGAGAGCAGGGCAAAGGGTCCTTTTGTCCCTCCCGTCCCTCCCTGTTTTTCTTGTCCCTCTCTTTGTCTCATCCCTCCCCATTTTGCTCCCTCAGAGGGGTCCCCATCTCCATCCCTGTCCCCTGGAAAGGTGTCCCCGAGGCGACCGTGGACTGAGAGTATACCAGTAGCCCACCTCATGCACCCCACTGGAGGGGGACTGTGTGCCTCAGCATCTTACCTCCAGACAGCTGACACCTAAGAGAGAGAGCCTCAGAGTGGAGCCTGCATACTGACCAGATGTACTTTGGCTCTGATGACAGCCCTAGGATTAGTAGGTATGGAATCGTTTGTATTGTTGCTTTTTTTTGTTCTCACTCTGTATCAATTCTGTATCAATAAATTTACCTATTATTGACTGGCAGGTGTTGTGGTCAGTCTAAGGGTTGTGCTTACCCAGAACAAAAATATAAGTGCTAGGTCCAAATCCAGTGTCAGCAATTGGCAACTCCGCCGAGACACAAGGGCAGTAACCTGACTGATCAGGGAATTTGTTAATGCAAAGTGATCTGTTCTAGAGGGGTTAGCTGAGACTTGTAGAAAGGTACAGCGGTATGGCAATTGTGACTAGAATTGTAAGTGTTGTTCAAAAAATGTTGTTTGCTACTACTGCCCAGAAGACTGTTTGTCTGGGTGAGGCAAAGTAGTGAACATGGTTACATGCTGTAGTCTGCTTAAGATTAAGTTAAAACCTCCTGTTATGTTTGCAATAGAAAGCTAAAGAGCAGAGAAGAACATCTCTCTGCTGGAAAGGCTGTGTGAATGAACAGGGTCCTTTGACTCTAGGGTCCTCAAGAATAATTATAGTCTTCTGGGAAAAAGGGCAAGAGCAGGTATGTGTTCACTGTGAAGTTTGTAAGGTATAACTTACAAGTGCAGGTTATGGCAAGGCACAGTGTTATGTAGGCAGTGCAGCTTCAGAGAGATCAAAGACAGTTAAAAATGTGAAATAGACACTCTAGAATCCTATGTGCACCAGAGAATAGAAGCAGCAAGTTAAAAAGAAAGCTCCTCTGACTTTGAGTTCCTAGTTCACATCCTTGTGGACCTTTCAAACAT
>NW_017728994.1:14024942-14034085 GCF_001723915.1 Gavialis gangeticus | reverse complement strand
GCGGCAGAAAATTTGTGATTGGAAGTGAGGGGAAACTTGGTTCTCCCCCACCCCCCTCCAGAAACAGTAAAGAGCCTAGAAAAAATAGAGTTTGTTAAAGAAGTGTAACAGCTTGTTTTAAGAAACATCAGGGTACAATTGTGTAAATAGAGATTAGTGCCCAGAATTAGTTTGAGTTACTCTGGGCAGGGAAAGAGGAGTAAGCTTATCAAAGGCATGTTTTATTTTTTCCTCTGTAAAGGCATAGTTTAAAGTTTCCTTTTTAAGGTAGAAAGAGTTTTTCTAAAGGGATTGTATGTGGTGTGTAATTTGTCACCTGCAATCTTTTAAAGGGAGCTAAAGTAAAGCTTGCTGGACTGTGTGTCGGTGAGGGAAAGAAACAGACTGTTTTTGGTTTATAGAAGGCAAGGCCAGTACAAATTGTGCAGCTGTAAGAGAGATGGAGACCAAGATTTGCTGGATAGATTAGTTTGCAAAGAGCAAGGCAAGAAGAGGCCACTAATAAGAACAGACTGTAAAGCAAGTAGCATAGAAAGGGTTATAGTTAAGATTTGTTAAAACAAAAGAAAGCTAGAAGTTAGGTAGGACCTAAAAAGAAGTAGTGGTATTCCAGAGAGCTGCTAAAGAGAGATCTGCTAAAGAAAGTATTGCCATCAAAGTTAAGAGAGAGAATTGCTAGACCCAGAGACCTGCTAGAGTGACAGTTTCTTTAAAGGGGGTTTAAAAACAGACTCACAAAGCACAGAGAAGAATTGAGAGTAAGTGCTAAAGAGCAGAGCCCAGCCAGAATTTAAAGAGCATAGAAATCCAGGGACTCAGTCTAAAAGATGTTTAAGGCAAAATCAGTGACTTAGAGTCCAGAAGGGATTAAATTAGGAAAGAATAAGACTAAATAAGCCCAAAGGCTCTAAGGAGAGCCAAGTGAGAGAGGGGAAAAAAAAAAAGATCTGAGAGGGGTCTGCAGGGCCCTAGAAGACCAAGTAATCTGGCAGTCCGGAGAAGGGGCACAGAAAAAACCCCCACTGTTAGAGCTGCCAGAGCCAGGAGCCTGCAATCTCAACTGGCCCAAGGAAAGCCCAGAAAGCCCAAAAGTAAGAAACTGTGCCCATAAAAAGTGAAAAAGACCATAGCAGGAAAGTAAAAAGTTTGGTTCCCGGATATAACCTGAAACTGCCACCCACCTGGGTATGGTTAGTATCGTGAAGCTACCTATAGTAGGGTAGGCTCTGCAAAGTGCCATATATTAACCACCTTGGGGAATGGGCAGGGGCAAATATAGGGTGCCTTAAAACCCTAGCTTCCACCACCTTGTGGGTTACCCTTAATTTTAAAAAGGATAGGGGGGCATACCCCGACAGAAAAACCCTTAGTAAAGGCCAAAGAGAAAGGATAAAGGAAAGTAGGAAAACAGGCTGTAAAGCAGCTGTTATAGAAAAAGATGTGGAAAGTGTTTAAAAAAAGAAGAAAAAATAAAAATATTAACAAAGTTTAAATGCTAAGCAGGTAGGAAGAAAGAGTAAAAATGTAATTTTAAAAATAACTGCTTTAAAACAGGAAAAAATACAGTTGCTTTAAGGAAAAGTTGTGTCCTGATTTCAGAGTGCCTAGGTCATGCTGTGGTCTATTTAGGTTAAGTACTACAACTTTTATCGCTGGTCCAATAGAAAGTCAGTAGCAGAGAAGACTAAGTTCTGTGCTAAATGTCACTCTGCTGTCCGATCGCAGTGCAAGGGACCGGAACGGTGGGGTTAGAAGGGCCGGTTAGCTGTCTATGGGATGGTTAATGCAAGTTCAGCTCACACCGCCCAAAGAGACTGAAGGTGAGGTCATAGTCACAGAGGCAGAGAGTAGTTGAAGGTAGAGGTTTATTTACTCACAGTGAGCGTTGAGGAGAGAAACAAGATGCAGAGAAGTAGGCAGCTAATCATGTCGGGGCCGGCAATGAAGCGGCGTTCGGCAGTTGCTAATTGTGAATGAGAGGCGGAAGCTAGGTCATCAGGCTAGCGTCCCTTGTGATAATCGAAGCGGGTGATGAATGACCTCGCTTGGGTGCGGCTGTGTGCTCCCTTATATCACTCAGGTGATGCACTCAACGGTGAGCTGGCTGTTTTCACCTGTCACCTCTCAGGGTTCTGTGTCCCGGCCTTATTTGGTGTTGCAGACTAGCTGACCTCACCTATGTTGGTGATGCTCTGATAATGGAAGTAATGGCATGGCAGCGTTTGTTTTACCCTTTTGTGATGGTTGCGGGGAAGAAGGGCAGGGCTCACCATCTTGGTGCCTCGTGCATCAATGTCACCATTATGGTGTCCGTGTGACACTAAAAACTGTGAATATTTGTAACAAACGTAAAGCATAAGTGGGCTGTATTGCAGAGATTGTTGAGGTATTTGTGCAAAATAAAGAATGAACGGTGCTGTATGTTTGCTCTGTGTGTGTATTGCAAGGCAGAAAAACTGGTAGAAGTAAGTATCTCCAATCTCATTGGTAAAGAAGGTAAAAATGTTTTTTTTAACCTCCCTTCACTCTTCAGAAATAGTGTAAATCTTTTAAAAAGGAAAGTGTTAACAACTTGTTAAAGCAAAAAAGGTGTTTATAAAAACTTGGTAACAACTATTAAGAGTCTTGCTGTAATTAATAAGGTTAATCAAAACAAGTAAATAAAGGCATTTCCCAAGGTGCAGGCAAAAAAAGTTAATTGTGGCAGAATAGATGATTGTGTTTTAAATAAGGAATCAAACTTTCCCCCATAAAGGAAGTGTAAATATTTATTAAAGGCTAAAATAAAGTGATACCTTATAGTGGATAATTTAAGTTAGAAAGTAATAGTATAAATGTATAATATGTATAGTTCCCTGATTTTGGTCTGTTTTAAGGGCAAACAAAACCCCCTAAAAACTGACAATAAACTTCAGAGCTTTAAATGTAGTAACAATTGTTATAGCCTCTGGTATGGCAAAATACTCTGAAGTTCCAGCAGCTGTAGCAGGAAGGGTAAAATAATTTTTAATATTAAATTTGACTAATATAATATTTTGGTTATTTCCTTGGCACAAAGGTGCTAGTATAATTTAAAATTAGTATTCATAGGAACAATAGTATTGTGTTTGTAAAGGTCCCAATTCTGTTTTCCAAAATAGTGCAATAAACCATTAAAAATAGTAAAATAAGTGTAAATAACCCTTTCACTTAATACACATAAGAAAAACACCTCAAAATTGTAATAATATGTGCGTTGTTACTGCATGTCAGCATTATAAATGTGTAAATATAAATAATATTTAACTGCAAGGAATTTTCCTTGGCAGGGCTATGTGTGTTTGTTTTTTTTCTCTCTCACTTTTGCAGAAGCTATAGTGTAAAATTCAAAATAGTAGCAAAGGAAAGTAAAAGACTACAAGGATTCATTACCATCAACAGTGTTTTCTTCACCTAAGCCATGGTTTTATCATCACAGCAAAATTGTTTTGTCTGCCTTTTTTGTATTGTTTGTCCTGTTGTGTTGTTTTTGTTTGTTTAATCAATTAGTTTATTTTAAGTTGGCAAAAGTTTAAATGTATATAAATATCATAAAGATGTAATAAAAATCATTACTACTACTCTCTCTAAAAAAAATTAAATTTGTCTGTGGATCTCAGACCAGAATACTTCCATCCAGTTGAACTGGAAAGTTGTTCTAATCCTTAAAACAAAAAACAACAATTCATATGAAAGTAATAAAGTTATAACGTTTACTTGTTTAGCAAAATAGCATTTAAAAAAAATATATGTGTATTTAGTAAACAACTTGATAAAATGTTGTAAGACTATAAAGAAAATATCATTTCTATTTCAATACTATTTATAACACTAACATACCAAAATGTATGTAAAAATTGCATTAACCCATTATTTTATTTTTAAAAATGGGCAACCCATTTTATAAGAAATTAATAATCAAATTATGTATTTATAACTAGGTAAAAAAACAGAAACAACAACATACTTTAAATTCCAAGTTAATTAAACTACTGCATATCATTAACTGTCTTAGTACAGTGGTATATAAAATACAATTAAGAAAAAAATCTCAAGAAGTACATGTATTTTAGTTAAACTTATTCAGTAGTGTATGCAATTTAATGTATTACATTTATTTAGAAGCCACAGGATGCCAGTGACACCAATGGACTAAAAAAACAGTGGCTGTTAAACACCAATAAAAACACCCAAGTGTTAATTTGTATTTGTTGTTGGTTTTTCTAGTTTTAATATATTTGTGTGTCATAATATTTTAACTTAGCATTGCTTATTGCTTATTGGGGTTTTTTTTGCTTTGTTAAAATTTATTAGCATATTGTTGTGTTTTTATTACTTTTCTTTTAGACATTTTAAATTGTACAAGCGTATTAAAGAAAACCATCCCTGGAAATGGAATAATTTAATTCATTTCCATTTATCTTTAGAAATCAATTAAACTATCTGAAATTATTGGTTACCAAGAAAAAGAATAAATCACAAATTAGCTATCTTTCTACTACAACACAAAAATACAAATGATAATACACCATTAGTATAATATTTTCATAGGTAAAGCCCCATCTAGATTATCAATCTTGAATGTTCTGTTACACCCTGTAACCGTATTGTTCATATTGTTTAAAATAATGTTCTTTACAATGTGTTATATGTGTTGTTAAATAAAATCATTATATCCAAAACTTCAGACCCTTCGATCAAAAATTAAGTACGTGACCGTTCAACAAATAGAGAATGTAACTCATTCTTCACCATCATTTCAAGGGTCAAAGGGGGGATACGTAGCATGAACTTAACAAATGTAGCTGATGTTAACATAAAGTGTAATAGTAGTAAAATATAACCATGTTAGTCTTGCCCTGTAAGTAGCTTAAAAACTCCATTTTGTATTCTTTTGCTTAACATAAGTAAATAAACTCTGCATGCCCCTTATGTATGAGTGTATATGAAAGGGTGAATGGTGAGAAAATGGCATAGAAACAGGAAAAACAAAATTAACTGTGTTTGTAAGCAACAAGGCACCAAATGTGTTAGTTAGCATTTAGTAAACTAATTAATAAATAGCTAAAATACCTTTTGAGTCCTAAGGCACAAAGGAGATAACAAGAAAAAAATATGCACACATCCTGCCAGATGGGCAGCAAGGACACGCCAAGGCTAAAATACCAGCTTTTACAATCAAATTGACCTCAGGCTGAGATAAGCAAAAAATGGATAAAAAACAACTACAAAAACAAAAATTGGGTATGGAAAAACCCCAAAGGGCTAAACAAAGGATGCCAATCCCTATAACCCCCCCCCCCCCTCTGGAATATACTGGGTTGGGTAAGTCTCTCTCAACTGCTGCATTTTCAGAGCACAAACATGCCTGTTCACCCTTCTCCAGCCTGCTATCTGCATCTTCTCTCAATAGGCCTAGGCTGGCCACCTATTACTCCTATTAAACAACTGCTGCTGGTAACTATAATATCTAAATAAAATAGTTGTTTTGTGATTGTGTATGTCTGAGTGTAATAATGTGTAGGATAATTGTGTGTGTCTGTATAAGTGGTGTGTCTGAAACTCTATGTCTAATTCATGTAATCAATAAATGCGGCATTTTGCTTTATCTCCCTTTATAAAGTCTTGCTCTTAATTTAATAAATTAATTAATAAATAGGTAGATGGAAAGATCAATGGATGGAAAGATGAAAGCAGTGAGTCAGTTACTGCCACCCACTAACTCTCCCCATCTTTCCCCAGCCCAGCAAGCACTTAGCCTCAGAGCTGAGCAGCTGCAATGATGCAACATGAAAGTGATATTCCCTAACAGTGATCTGGAGACTGTGGCTGTGGCCAAAGCCTGGTTGGGTAACTACATGCTGGTGTAGGTGAGGGTGCTGGGGAAGGCCTTGCTGAGAGGGTTGGCCTGGAAGATGAGGTGGGCCTTGGTGGCAGCCTGCGGAGCTGTGTGGTTCCAGCACAGGCAGGAGCTCTCTCTGCTGCTGCCTCATGCTGGGAAAATGGTGCGCATCTACACATGTATTAATGTGCTTTTCCTAATGTCTTTTCCAAGTGCTGGCCTTGATAGCAGAGGTCTGCACTTAGGATGTGGGAGACCTGGGTCCAAGACCTGTCTCTGACCCAAGACGAATGTGAAGCCCTGAACCTTGAGGCCAAGGCCCTTCCCTGTGGGCTGGAAGGCTCCATGCTGGGCCTCAGTGCCTGCTCTGTGGAGCACGAATTGTTCCCTTTTACAAGAGGTAGCTCCACCTCTTGTCCCCCTGTGCAGGGGCCAGGCCTGGGTGCCACTGGCCCTGGGCTCCATGCAACTCTGCATCCACTTGGCACTGACACGCAGACCACAGGCAGTGCTGCCAGAGAGGAGCCCAAGTGCAGTGGCAAGGCTGGGATGAGAGCACCTTCACACCTCTGGAGGCATAACCCAGGCATTGGAGCATGGAGACGACAGGAGGGACAAATCTGTCCATCTATAACCATCTGTCCAGACAGAGGAATGGTCAGACAGACAGACAGAGGGACAGACAAACAGACGGGTGCATGGAAAGATGGATAGACAGACAGACAGACAGATGGGCAGAGGGACAAATGGCTGGATGGATGGACAGACTGAAGGACAAATGGATAGACAGATGCAACGACAGGTGGAAAGATGGATGGATGGACAGACGGACAGGCAAACAGATGGATGGATGGAGTGACAGAGAGATGGATGGATGGACAGACAGTCAGACAAACAGACACATGGACAGACGGATGGACAGAGGGACAGACAGATGGATGGATAGATGGACAGACAGGTTGATGCACAGATTCATGGACAGACAGACAGATGGAGTGACAGACAGATAGATGGATGGAAGGACAGAGAGATGGAAAAATGGATGGACAGATGGACAGGCAGATGGATGGACAGATAGACAGATGGACAGAGGAACAGATAGATGGACAGATGGGGTGGACAAACAAATGTACAGATGGTCAGTCAGACAGACAGATGGAGAGACTGAAGGAGAGATGGACAGACAGATGGATGCACAGATGCATGGACAGATGGACAGATGTATGGATGGAAAGAAAGATGTACAGATAGATGAATTGATGGAATGATGGATAGACAGATGGACACACAGACAGACAGATGGACAGAGAAATGGAAAGATAGACACATGGATGGACAGATGGACAGATGGATTAGCCAGCAGACAGATAAATGGACCGGTGAATGGATGGACAGACAGATGGATTAGCAGGCAGACAGATTGTCTTTCCATCCTTCCTTTGCTCTGTCTAATGGAAGGACATATGGGCAGATGGATAGATAGATGGACAGACCAATGGGCAGGCAATGAGCTGGACAGATAGACAGATGGACAGACAGAAAGATGGTTGAACAGACTAACAGATGGACAGACGGGTGGATGGATGTAAAAATGGATGGATGGAGAGATGGACAGATGGATTAGCAGATGGATGGACTGATGGAAAGACTGATGGAGAGACAGATGGATGGACAGGCAGATGGACAGAAGGTAAGACAGATGGACAGACAGGCAGATGGGTGGACATATGGATGGATGGACAGATGGATGGAAGGTAGACAGATGAATGGACAGGTAGACCAATGGACAGATGGATGGATGGATGGACTGCAATGGATAGATGGACCGACGAATGGATAGACAGAAAGAAGGATGTATAGAAGGAAACAAGTGGATGCATGGATGCACGGACAGCTGGATAGATAGACAGGTGGACAGACAGAGGGACAGAGAGATGGATAGATGGACAGATAGACAGACACAGTGACAGACAGATGGCTGGACGTAAGGACGGACAGATGAAAGGATGGAGTGACAGGCAGATGGATAGACAGACAGCCGGATGGATGAAGAGATAGACACAGATGGACAAATTGATATAGATGGACAGATGGTTATGGACGGATGGACAGGCAATTGATGAATGGACACTTTCAGATAGCTGTATGGATGGATAGACAGATGAAGCAATAGATGGACAGACAGAGGGATGGGTGGACAGTTGGATGGATGGACAAACAGATGGATAGACAAGAGGATGGATGGACAGATGGATGGATGGAGGGAAGGATGGATAGACAAATGGAGGGACAGATGGACAGATATACAGACAGACACACAGATGAACTAAAGGACACTCACAGCTGGATGAATGGACAGAAAGATGGAAGGATGGATGAACAGATAGATGGATGGACAGATGGATGGATGGAGAGAAAGACGGATGATCGAACAGACTAACAGATAAATGGGGGGGGGACAGATAGACTGACAGACAGATGGATGGATGGATGGAAGGACAGAAGAAAGGATGGACAGACAAACAAATGGACTGATGGACCATATGAGGAGGCAGTGTGTTTATAGTATACAAGGTGGCCTTTTGGGCTTATTTCTACATCTTCTAACATTCATTACAGAATAGATGCAGAGGCCCATGCAGAAATGGCCTTCAGCAGAACAATCTTCCAGAAAGCAATTGGATGCTAATTTCATGCAGGATAAAATATGGACTTGCATAGAAGGTGGAGAGAGGAGATTTTTTCCCCTAACTTTTAATTTTCTTTCTTCAGTTTCTTCAATTATGGAAATATTTGTACCTGTCTGATTTTGTTTAGAGTTTATACTAGAGTTGCTGAAGGACTCAAAATTGTTATTTCATATTTTCATGGTTTCATAGTTAGTAGGGTTGGAAGGGACCTGAGCAGATCATCAAGTCTGACCCCCTGCAATGTCAGGAAAGAGTACTGGGGTCAAATGACCTCGGCAAGGTGATTGCTTTGCCTTGTCTTAAAGACCCCCAAGGTAGGAGCCAGCACCACTTTGCTTGGAAGTTGGTTCCAGATCCTAGTCGCCCTGACAGTGAAGTAGCACCTCCTGATGTCTCTAGTCTGAATTTACCCTCTGCCAGCTTGTGACCATTATTTCTAGTCACTCCTGGTAGTGCTTGGGGAAGCAGGGACTCCCCCAATGCCTGCTGGTCCCCTCTGACTAGTTTGTAACAGGCCACTAGATCCCCCCTCAGCCTTCTCTTGTGGAGGCTGAACAGGTTCAGGTCCCGTAGCCTCTCCTCGTAGGGCCTGC
>NW_017728994.1:14011428-14019942 GCF_001723915.1 Gavialis gangeticus | reverse complement strand
TAGGGCCTGCTCTGCTGCCCCCTGATCATGCAAGTGGCCCTCCTCTGGACCCTTTCCATGTTGTCCACATCCCTCTTGAAGTGCGGCACCCAGAACTGGACTCAGTACTCCAGCTGCGGCCTGACCAGTGCTGCATAGAGGGGGAGTATCACCTCCCTGGACCTGCTTGAGATGCATCTGTGGGTGCATGACAAGGTGCAGTTGGCCTTCTTGGCTGCATCCCCACACTGCCTGCCCATATTCATCTTGGCATCAGTGATGACTCCAAGATCCTTTTCTGCCTCTGAACTGATGAGAAGGGAGTTCCCCAGCAATTTAACAAGTAGTTTTCCAGAGGACATTGGAAAGGCAAAGTAAGTGTTCCTCACACCTGAAATAATCATTAACTGGCTCTCAAAAACGGGGTAAATAAAGTTTCAGAGTTAGAAAGTCACAGAAAATGGAATATATATGTTTTATCTCTTATATTACCAATCCTTCCACATCCAGCTAAAAATATATATGTGGGCAAATTGATGCGTTGTTATATAGGATAGAAGTAAGGAGAACAATGCATGAGCTAATAAAGAAAAATATCTGGTCTTTTTAATCACATCCCTAGATGAGACTTAAGACTTAAATGTTTTGAACAGAAACCAATCAAGGAGCTATATTAATGAACACAGGAGAAACCTGTTGAGGCCACCTTTCAAGATAGAAATGGGAATGGGCTAGCTATGCTCTAAGAATACATACTTATAGATAGATTCATAGAGTGTTAGGGGCTGGAAGGGACCTTGTAGAATATCAGGTCCAGTCCCCCTGCACTAGGCAGGAAAAGACAACTGGGGTCAAGTGACTCCAGTGAGGTGACTGTCCAGTCTCCTTTTGAAGATTTCCAGGGGAGGTGACTGCACCACCACTGGAAGGAGTTTATTCCAGAGTCTGGACACCCTAACTGTGAAGGAGTTTTTCCTGGAATTGAGCCTGAAGTGGCCTTCCAGAAGTTTGTATCCATTGCTCCTGGTCTTCCCCAGGGGTGCCCTGGTGAACAGCCATTCACCAAGTTCTTGATGTAGCAGTAAGCCACTAGTGAGTCCTCTCAGTTTTCTCTTCTGTAGGCTGAAGAAGCCCAAGTCCCTCAGCCTCTCCTTGTATCACTTGTCTTGCAAGTCCCTGATCATATGGGTGGTTCTTCTCTGGACCCTCTCAAGTTTTTCCATGTCTTTGTTGAAGTGCGATGCCCAGAACTGGATGCAGTACTCCAGCTGTGCTCTCACCAGTGTGGAGTACAGTGGGAGTATCACTCCCTTAGCTTTGCATGAGATGCAGTGGTTAATTTATGCCAGGGTGTTGTTTCCCCTGCTGGTCACAGCATCGCACAGTCGGCTCATGTTCATGCAATAGTTGATCACTACCGCTAGCTCCCGTTCATCCATGGCGCAAGTCAAATTGTTGCCACCAAGCCTATAAGTATGGTGGGGATTGGTTGCCCCCAGATGGAGCACCTTACACTTCTGAGTGTTGAACTTTCTCTGTCCAGGTCCATCTGTATCTGCAACCTGTCTCCTGGCATGACCGTGCTCCCCCATAACTTTGTGTCATCCACAAACTTGCCCAGCGACTTTTTCACCCCCACATCCAAATCATTGATCAATATGTTGAAAAGCACCAGTCCAAGTATGGACCCCTGTGGGACACCACTGGCCACTTCTCACCAGGACAACACAGATCCATTCATGAGAACTCTCTGGGTCCTACCATGCAGCTAGTTTTCCACCCACTGAACTGGTGAGCAGTTAGGCTCACAATCTTCCAATTTTTTCACAAGGATATCATGGGATACTAGATCAAAAGCCCTTTGGAAGTCTAGGTATATAATGTTGACCTTCTCTCCCATTTCCAGGTGGTGAGAGACCTGTTCATAGAAGGAGATGTGATTAGTAAGACAAGACCTACCATGATGAAGCCATGCTGGCTGTTGTTCAGAATCTTACCCTCAACGAGCATATCGCACATAGATTCTTTAATGATGTCCAGGGAAAGAACAGGAGAGAGAGGGGACAAATGGAAAAATTAAGATAAGAGAAAAAAACCACTTACCTGCAGCAGGAGCCATGGCACAGCGGGGACAAGAGGAGAAGCCCACCCGGCTCATTAGCCACACCTTTATTCAGCTGTGCCCAGCCGGTGACATCACCAGCAAATGCCGGCTAGTGAAAATAAAAATGGCAGACAGCAGAAGAAGAGAAGGAGGGAGAATGGACCGGAGCAGCGTGTGGCCTTAGGACCCACTCTGGGAACCCTTCAGGAGGGGAAGAGGGTCAGACAAGGAGTCAGAAGAGACTCCTGGTCCTAAGCCGAACATCAGTGGCAGTGGGCAAGCCACCAGCATGGAAAGCGGGCTAGAAGCAGCCCCTGCAATCTGTGATGACAGCAACAGCAGGAACAATAGAGAAAGGCGTGCCAGAACCCACAGTACAGCAGGTGGGGGTATTGGGCATGGTTGGGAGGAGAAGGAGGTGGCCCCTTCAGAAAAATCCCAGCAAGAGCCCAGGGAGGGCTCCAGACAAGCAGGGCACCCACATCAAATATAAAAGGGTGAAAAAGCCTACGTAGGGGAACAATGGAACACTTGGAGGGAAATGCCACAGGAGGGAGAGAAGTGTGGTGGCCCAAGGCTCATGAAAGGAGCTAGGAAGGCAAAGCAGACAAACCATACAGGAGTATACTAGGATTGTTCTAGTAAAGGGGAGGTATCCCCTGGCTATATTATAGGGGAGCTAGGCTCCCGTGACCCCTGCTGTGAGGAAGCAGGGAAGGGGACTTTCCTAATCCCCAGCGAAGTGATAGAGGCAGTGTCTTTTGTTTCTGTTATGTTCTTTCCTTTCATTTCCCCGGGTGAAGGGGTTGAGAAAGAGAGGGCTAGGGAGCATAGCCCATAAGGCGTCAGGTGACGATTTGATCATGAGGGCCGGAGTTTGTTCGGGACAAGGGCTGGTTCTACGATCAGGACCTCCGATCACAAAAGACCCACAAAGAGGGTAAACGGAGAAGGTTCCAAGAATAGTAAGCTGATAAGAAGAAACCCAAGAGGCACCATAGCCATAGGAGCGAGGGGATGTGGCTGGGAACATGGCTGGATCCATCAAGTTGGCGTGAGGCCAGGGTGTAGGGGTGGTGGAGCCCCGTGAGTAACCGTTGGGCAAACCGCGGGCCGCAGAGGGACCCAGGATAGTCAACCCCCACACTGGGAACATTCAAAGTCGTGGCAGGAGAGATAGGGGAAGATGACTCCTGGAGTGAACAGCTATTCAGCCAATCACGGGAGCTGGTAAGACGTATGTCACCGATCATTCGGACTAAGGCTGCACATGACAGGGTGTTAGAAAGTCGGTGGTCACAAATGAGTTTTTCCAGGATTTGCCCAAGGATAGAGGTTAGGCCGAATGACCTATAGTTGCCCAGATCCTCCTTCTTCTCCTTCTTGAAGATAGGCACAATATTGGCCCTCTTCCAATCCTCAGGGATCTCCCCTGTGTGCCATGATTTCTGAAAGAGTTTTGCCAGGGGTTCTGCAATGACCTCAGCCAGCTCCATCAGCACTCCCGGGTGAAGTCCATTTGGTCCTGCTGACTTATAAATGTCTAGCTTTTATAGTTGGTTTTGCACTAGCTCAGTATCCACCATAGGAAGGCTATCATTCCCACCATGCCCCCTGTGTTCCTTATCTCGCTTGTCTTTCCCCTTGGGAATATGGAAGCAAAGTGGGAATTCAGGAGTTCAGTATTCTTCCTGAGCATCCTTTACCAACTGTCCTGAAGTGTTAAGAAGAGGCCCCACACTTCCATTTGTTTTCCTTCTGCTCCCTACATACCTAAAGAAGGACTTTTTATTGTCCTTGACTCCCTTGGCTAACTTAAATTCAGTCGCTGCCTTAGCTTTCCTAATCATTTGCCTACAAGTGCAGACCACTGTTGTACAGTCCTCCTTGAGCTTCCACAGTGTGTAAGCCTCTTTTTTCTTTTTCAAGAGGACAGCAATGTCCCTATTAAGCTATGAGGGCTTGCCAGCCCTTCTGCTACCTTTCCTCTTAATGAGAACAGTTTTCTTTTGTGCTTCGAGGATCGTGTCCTTGAGGAATGACCACTCTTCATGCAACCCATTCACCTTCTATCCCTGGTCCTGTATCGCCTCCTCTACTAATGCCCTGAGCCTGTTGAAGTCAGCATTTTTGAAGTCCAGGACTTCAATCCTGCTAATTGATTTGTCAGTCTTGTGGTGGACAGTGAACCTGATGAACTCATGGTCACTGTCGCCCAGGCTACCCTCAATGTTCAAGCCACACACCAGATCATCTTCTTTGGCCAAGACCAAGTCTAGGAGAGCAATACCCCTGGTGCGTCCTTGCACTTCTTGGGTCAGAAAGAGCTCTTTGATTACAGTTAAGAAGCTACATGACGGATGCGACCTAGCCAACTGTTCCTCCCAATCTATGTCTGTGTAATTGAAGTCACCCATGACAAGCAAGTCCCTTCCACATATGGCCTTTGTCGGTTCTCAAGAGAACTCCAGATCTAGCTCCTCCCCTTGGTTCGGTGGCCTGTAGTTAAAGCCCACATTTAGGTCTCTCTCATTTTGCCCCCCTCTGCCTCAAAACTTTACCCAGAAGATTTCAAGCTGCTAATCTTTGGAGTAAATGTCAGCCTCCAGAGTGGTGTGCTGCTTCCTCTCATAGAGAGCTACCCCTCTGCCTTTTCTACCTGCTTGGTCCCTTCTACGCAGGGTGTAGCACTCTATGGCTATGCTCCAATCATGCAAGGAGTCCCACCAGGTCTCTGTGATCCCTACCAGGTCATATTGCCCACTAGAGAACAGGAGGGCTAGCTCCTCCTGCTTGTTCCCCATGAAATGAAACAGAAGAATTAGTTAATTTCTCATGCTGTAATATAGAGAAAGTCCTTTGTCTCTCCTAAATATACAGTGAGCAATGCCAGGTGCTCTCAAGTATAGTTACATCCTTAAATAGAAAAAAGGGAGATGTGATGTCTTAACTACAGCTTGTCATTAGATGAATGGCATGAGATGGGGTAAGAGAAATGTTTTCAATCCATTAGGAATTAGGTACAACAAAGAAAAGAGACTGCTGGAAATCAATTCCTCTGATTAAAAACAGTCTACCTACTAGTGACTGCTGAAGGCTTAATCAAGATAGTCTTTACACATTTCACTGCATGTAGAAAGGTAAGAAAAAATCAAAATTTGAGAAATAGTCACCCAATTGTGACACATAAATTTGAACCTCCTGGGTACCTTGAAAATTTTAGTTGATACTGAAGATATTTAAAATATGTTTGAAAAGGTTGGATTTCTAAGCTCTACTTTCAATTTTAAGAAATTCTAATAAACATACCCAAATTTAATGTCCTATTACCATAAAGATTACAGCTAGTAAATATTTAAAGTAGAATTTTCACCCAGTATATTAATAACCTAAAATAAATAGCTAGAATAAATTGAATTTACCAGCTCTGCTTTTGGCTTAGTAATGCAGTACTATAAAACACTGGGCTAAATTCTATTCACAGGAAATTGTCTACAAAGTAGTCACTAGCTGTCAAAGTTCCAGGGTAACTTTGTGCTGTCTCTTTAGGCAGCTTCCATATTGCAGAAATTGCAGTGGGAAAGCAATATGTGTACAAAATTGACATACAAGGAAATGTATACAGAAGAATTCTTAGTTTAAATTATTCCTATTAATGGGAAGGGGAGGAAGGAGTAATAAATAAGGATTTCTAAAAGAAAATATCAGAATTTGAAAGTATGGACTTTGTGGGCATGTCCACACGAGTGCACACATGCCTCTTGCCCCACCTCAAACCCCTTTGAGGCAGGGCAACAGGTACATGTGGGAACAAGAAAATGTTCCCTGTGCTGCAAATTTGCAGTGTGTGGAGAAAACCCCCCCGATGTTTAAAAAAGTGAAGCAGGGCACGGTCCTGGACCGTACCCTGAAGCAACTGGAGGCTCGGTCCTCCACAGAGATGCTCTGGCTGCCAGAGCATCTCTATGATTGCCCCTCAAGCCACGTGTTTCAGCACCAGGGCTCTGGTGTCAGTGAGTAAGGGGTCAGGGGGGCTGGAGGAGGTGGGAAGGGGACCATGGGGGGGATCCCCAATGGCCACAACCACTCCCTCAGTCCCCCTGACCTCCATCAGCCCCCTGAGGCCCCTGATCCCTGCCAGGGCTGGTCCCTCCCCCCACCAGCCCCCTGAGGCCCTCTCCCTGTGCTGGGGCTCGCCCCTCCCCCCACCATCTCCCCTTCCCCCAACCAGCCCCCACAAGCCCTCCAACCCATGCTGGAGCTGGTCCCTCCCTCCACCAGCCCCCACAAGGCGCCCAACCCCTCTCAGGGCTGATCCCTCCCCCTGCCAGCCCCCCCAAAGCCCCCAATCTTTGCTGGGGCTGGCCCCTCCTCCCACCAGCCTCTCTGAGGCCCCCAACCCCTGCCAGGCCTGGCCTCATCTCCTCAAGACCCCCCATTCCTGCCTCACCACCCCATACTTAAAAAAACCAACAAAAAACTTTGGCACTTACCAGCATTGTGGCTGACTGGAGCCCCACCCGCACAGTGTGGGGCAGGGTGACTACCCCAGCAGCCCCAACCTGGGCCCTCCTGCCCCTCCACTGTCCTGTGCTGCCTGGGGGGCTCTGCCAGGAGGCCCTGGAGCCCCCCCCATCCCTGCTTCTAAAGCAGGCTTGTCCAACATACAGCCCAAGGGCCACCATGTGGCCCACCAAGGCATTTTCTGTGGACCACAGTGCTGTGATGGAAAACAAAAGTAAACACAGTTTACTTCATTCCCACCCCTTGTCCCTTCCCCAGCCCCTCAGCAGCTTCCTAATGGCTGCTGAAGGGCTGGGGAAGGGACAAGGTTCCCACACACACCGCATCAGCTTGATGTTGCCAACGCAGTGTGTGTGGGAAGAGGAGTAGCCATGTGCCACTTAGGACAGGGTGAGCCCAGCCAGAGTAACAGGGGCTCAGCTGCACTTTCCCCCTACCTGCACTGGTCCGTCCCGAGTGGCACACGGCTCCGCCACTGCCTCTGCTGGCTGATGCTGACCTAGGCGGGTCTGTCCCATCCGGAGCAGCATGCAGCTGAAGCCAGATTCCGACATGCTGCTGGGGTGGGAGAAGCCTGGCCGGGCCGTCACTGGCCAGCAGAAGTGGCAGTGGAGCCATGTGTCACTTGGGACTGACAGGCGCAGGCAGAGGAAAATGCAGCTCAGTCCCTGCCGCTCTGGCCGGGCTCATCTCGTCCCAAGTAGCACATGGCTCCGCTGCTGCTTCTGCTGGCCGGTGCAGACCTGGCCAGGCTCCTCCCATCCCCAGCAGCTCGTGGTAACCCAGCTTAAGCTGCATGGTGCTCTGAATGGGACAGACCCAGCCGGGTTAGCACCAGCCAGAAAAAGTGGCATGCAGCTGAAGCTGGCTTCCCACATGGGAGGAGCCCAGCTGGGTCTGCACCAGGCAGCAGAAGTGGCAGTGGAGCCATGTGCTGCTCGGGATGGGATGACCCCAGCTGGAGCGGCAGGGGTTGAGCTGCAGTTTTCCCACTGCCTGCGCCTGTCAGTGTCCTGAGCAGCACATGGCTCTGCCGCCACTTCTGCTAGCTGGTGCCGACCCAGCCGAGCTCCTCCCATCCCCAGTAGCATGTAGGAATCTGGTTTCAGCTGCGTGCTGCTCTGGATAGGACAGATTCACCCGGGTCAGCACCAGCTAGCAGAATTGGCAACGGAGCTGTGTGCCACTCAGGACTGACCAGCGCCAGTAGGGGGAAAGTGCAGCTTAGCCCCTGCTGCTCCGGCTGGGCTCATCTTGCAGTTCATTTCATGTTTGTAAAATGTTTGGAGAGCCCCACATAGATGCAGTGCATAGAAATACAAAATATATTTTGACTTATTTGGTTGGCACCTTGGGCTGAGATTGTCAAAGCTGAGTCAAAAGTCCAACTTCCATTAAAATGAATGGGATTTAGAGGGCTACAAATTTTTTATGACAACTTTGTAACATGCCTATCTACCCCCTTTTGCAAATCTCAGCCATAGTTTGGAAGCTCAGCCAAAGAACATAAGAGCTTCTGAACATAAGAGCATAAAAAGTGACATGCTTTGTCAGCCCCATGGTCCATCTAGCTCAGTATCCTATCCCGAACAGTGGCAGAGGTGGATGCTATAGAGGGAGAGTTTTGAACTGGTTAGACCCATTTCATTGTCACTTCCTGGAATTTCATTGGTGTCAAGGGTCATGTGACATCACTTCCTGATGTGATATTACTTCCTGTGAGGTCTTTGAATATGGCTCGCTGGCCCAGTGAGTGATAAAAAGTTCATGATCCGGCTCCACATTCAAAAAAGTTGGACACCCCTGTTCTAAAGTAAGCAGAGGCTTTTTTCCCCCCTTTTTTCTGTTTTTTTTTAAGTGATGGTTCCTGGGGTTGTGGGGGTAGCCATGGGAGTTTGGGGGTGCAA
>NW_017728994.1:14010519-14010754 GCF_001723915.1 Gavialis gangeticus | reverse complement strand
GGGTGGGGCAGTCATTGGGGGCTGCAGGAACTGGTGGGGGATGGGGTGAGGTGGGATAAGAATTGTGGGGCTGGGGTGGGGCATGTGGGCCTTGCAAGAGGGGTGGTAACCCCTGTGGGGGCCATTTGCCTTACCCCCTGTGTGGGGGTTGAACCCCCTGTTGGGGGTACAAACCACTTGTTTGGGGGTTGAACCCCCACCCCCTGTTGGGGGGCTGTACCCCTTGTGAGAGGGC
>NW_017728994.1:14005212-14005519 GCF_001723915.1 Gavialis gangeticus | reverse complement strand
ACTTATTTGGTTGGCACCTTGGGCTGAGATTGTCAAAGCTGAGTCAAAAGTCCAACTTCCATTAAAATGAATGGGATTTAGAGGGCTACAAATTTTTTATGACAACTTTGTAACATGCCTATCTACCCCCTTTTGCAAATCTCAGCCATAGTTTGGAAGCTCAGCCAAAGAACATAAGAGCTTCTGAACATAAGAGCATAAAAAGTGACATGCTTTGTCAGCCCCATGGTCCATCTAGCTCAGTATCCTATCCCGAACAGTGGCAGAGGTGGATGCTATAGAGGGAGAGTTTTGAACTGGTTAGACC
>NW_017728994.1:14003265-14004695 GCF_001723915.1 Gavialis gangeticus | reverse complement strand
CATGTATTCATGAATTCATGAAACATGTATTACAGTTCACTTTATTATTATAATAGACTTGCTTTAACACTGTAAGATATGTCAACAAAACATTGTCCAAGTGATCACTGTCTCTTTCTTGCTCTCTGTCTTTATCATGGTCTTTTGTTTTACTTGTGGAGGAACATGGATTTGGGGGTATTTTACAGAGTGACTTTGGGATTTTTTTTATCAGGGATTTTTCAGTTTTCCAATAGGGAACACCAGAATTCCCACTAGGGAGTCCAGTGGCAGGACCCTGCCTGCTCAGAGCTGGCACCTTGGACCCAGCTGGCTGTGGCTGACCTCCTGGACAAATGGGGTCAGGAGGACATGCTTTGACAGTTCAAAGCAGGCTACCACACACGGAACATCTTCTTGGTGATAGCTGCCCAGATGGCCAGGCAGGGGACACAAATGGCAGTAGTGCCACACAAAGGCCAACCCTGCAGCCACAGCCCACTGGCAGCTAGCCCAGAGGGGTCTCTACTGGCTCTGCAATCCCCATCCAAGTCTGGCAGGGCAGGTGCACAGCAGGTCACAGCCAGGCAGCAGCCCCCACTGCCAGACTGCTGCAGTGGGTAGAGGGTGAAGGGAACTCTCAGGGCTGTTCAGCAGTCCAGCTGGCACAAGGGCAAGTGTCCCCAGGTACCAATTGGCTGGGCCCCAGAAGCTCCTGAGAGCTACTAGCTCTGAGCTACTTGCCAGGTTGGCTTTTTATACTGCTGGGGGCAGGACAGGGTAGCTTTTTATACTACTGGGGACAGTGCAGGTGCTGACCCTGGGCTCTAGCTCCCCCTGGCTGAAGATCTGTGAGGAGCCAGGCAGGGTTATTTTGCCCCAAGTGGCACAATTTACTCCACAACAAAATGCATGTCCGAGCACGTGCGCTGAAGCAAAAAGCCCCAGCTCAAATTTGCACCACTTGTATTTGAGCTCCTGTAAGCACACGTGCTTGCATGTGTGGACGTGCCCTGTAGGCACAAAAGATGAAAAATGATTACAATTCTATTACATTTTCACCTTCTCAGATGCATGCATGTACAATTTGCAACCTCTCTGATATTACTGAAAACTAGGCCCTTGTGTTAGTATGACAGATTCAGAAATAATTGCAGTCTCATCATGAATTTGAATATCCAGCTGGGATTTCAAATCTCAGTGACAAAGAGTGAAGGGTAATGTATTAAAGTAAAATTCTCATTAGTGAATTGAACCTCTACATCTTTTCATTGTTGGTAGAAAAAGTGTTTGTGCTATATAGAAATAATAATAGTAAGAAAAAGAGAAGAAAATAAGCAACAGTCTAAGAATTACATCTTGGAAATACTACTGTATTTAACCAAATCCAAGATGACCCTTAATTTAAGATGACCCCCAATAATTAGATTCTATACATGGAAAAATTATAA
>NW_017728994.1:13988878-14000776 GCF_001723915.1 Gavialis gangeticus | reverse complement strand
GCTCTTCCCGCTGGTTGGGTGGTCTGTAGTAGACACCCACCGTAAGGTCCCTTTCCATGCATAGAATCTAATTATTGGAGGATCATCTTAAATTTGTCCCCACCACAATGGCAGTGGGGAAAGCAAAGGCAAGGGGGAAGGAGTGAGGGGGGAGGCAGTGGGGGTTGCAGGCAATTTGCCTCTTGCTGCCTATCCCTGCTCCCACTTATCCCTCCCATGAACGCTCCCTCTGTGCCACTTCTGCCTCCTCACAACTTAATCTCCCACACCCTTTCCCTCCATCTTCTCCCCTCCACAGCCTCTTCTCCCCACATCCCTCCTTTCCCTCCTTACTCTTGCTCTGGTGCCAGTACTTCTATCCCTGCTTCAGCTGAGAAGATCTGTGGCTGTTCAGTCAAGAGGAAAAGTATTTTGTCCTTTGTATTTTGTCCTTGGAAACTGTTAGAACATTGAGACTTGACCTCTGGTAGATTTTAGGGCTGTGGAAAATGGCTATGTTTTAATTCCATTTCAGATTTGGCCATTTTGGAGGGACAATGATTCATTTTGGTGTTTCAGATCACTGTTCCTTTTTGATTTGGCTTAATCTGTTTTGCAGTTTCAATGCTGTTTTGGAGATTAGGCCATAGGCTCTTGCTTGATTCAGATGAAAATTGCAGGAATGGTAGCTCCTTCTGTGGGTATGACCCCTGTCAAATTTCAAGGAGTGAAACTGTACCTCAAACTGTTCAAAGCAAAACTCATGTCACTTGTGTGCGTTATGGCAGAGCAGGATGAAAACAGCAGGGATGGTTTCCCCTTCTGAGGCCATGACGCCTGCAAGGTTTCAAGGAAATAGGTGTAGGGGTTTCTGTGAAACAGCACCTCAAACTGTTCAAAGCAAAACTCATAAGACTTGTGTGTATGTAGGCAGAGTGGGATGAAACCAGCAGGGATGGTAACCTGTTACAGGGGGCCTTTCTGGTGCTGGTTACATGTCCACTCACCCACCTGTTTCTGGACCAACCACTTGCCTCTCTTTTTTTCCTGCTGCACCTTGATAGAAAACTGATTCAGATGTTTCACAGGTAGAAGGCTGCCCATATAGGTGTCTCAGGGTGACATCCATTACGCAGCTCCATATCTCCCCTTACACTGCAGCTCATGCCTTGCACATTATATCCTTCACCCCCTCCAGTGATGGTCCCCTTTCTGGGGCCTTTGGCTTGTCCTTAGACCCTGGCTCTGCCTTTAGGCCAGTCAAAATCCTGAGGCTCTTGCTCTGGGCATTCCTTGTGCTGGGCCCCTGGCCCTTTGACCCCCACTTTGGGTCCTGGCCCCAGCATGGAACAGTTGAGGGTACCTCTGATATCTTTTATTAGACCAACTGAATAGTTGGAGAAATATATCTTAGCAAGCTTTCAAGTATAAAAACCCTTCAGGCTGAGGAAGCATCTGCAGTTTGTGTGTGCTCTTCCTGTATGGAAGGACTAGTAAAGAAGCCAGAGGCTGGTATGCAATGCAGGCAAGAAAGCCAGTCAGTGAAAATGTAAATTGAGGTGTCAGGGGGTGTGGGACAGCCTGGGAGGTGGGGAGGAGAGGGATGTAGCAGGTAAAAGTGGAGAGGTACCTGGGGAGTCAGATATCAGGCAGGTTATAGTGTGTCATAAATCCAGTGTCTATATTAAGTCCATGAGTGTTTGTATCCAGGAGGTTGATGAAGTAAAGTTCATCAGGTTGAGAAGCTCTGGTGCCTGCATGTATTGGAGCATGGACATCAGATTTGTCAGGGGGATACGTTTTGTGGTTCCCATATTTGATCAGATTAATAAAGGTGTCATGCTTACAGAGGCATTACAACTAAGGTCTGTGCCCTGAGTGGCAGTGGCTAAGTTGGCTGCAGCAGCTGTGTTGGTTGCCCACTGCTTGTTACTTGCTAGTGCATGTTGAAAGTCATTGAATGCCACACTGTGAAATCAAATTCTGTTCTTGTGTCAGCCATAGGTTTCCTTTGTGAGGCTACCGTCACTTAAACCCAACTTTCATAAATGGTTGCAAACTGTGTGTTTTGCTATCCTACTTGAGTATCTGGGATCTGTTTTGAAGTAGTCTGAGCACTCAGAACTGAGAGTAAGGTCAATGGGAACTGTACTTTAAAAACAAAATAATCAGCCTTAGTCTTCAATTGGACATCCAAAGTTAGTGGATGGTTTTGAACTTAATCATCCTGTGCTTCAGCTGTAAAATGGTGAAATTATCATCTCTTTTCACAGGTATGCTGAAAATAAATGGGATAATGCTTGTGAAGCACATGGATACAGTGCTGGTCAAAAAACAAGAAATATGTTTGGTGAATTATTTTTATGAATAATATGAGAAAAAAGAGGCAGCATTGTGTAAGATATTTATTTATTTATTCATGGGCATTTAGCATAGTTTTAGATCAACTTTTGGGAATTTTGGCAATCTTGATTTTTGCAGTTTCACATTCATCCAGATCTGATACTGAGAAGATGAAACTCAGATTTAAGAAGTTGATCAAATGCTTCCTATTGCATACAATATGCATTTGCAAGACCATGTTTGACCTTTAAATAATATTGTACAGCACCTTGTGACCATATCTCAAGTTTCATTCTGAAGTAATGACTCATTTCCTGAAAATTGTTCACTGGGACAGGAGGAGAACAGCAGGATCATTGGCCTGATTTGCCGGGTCAATTCTTACATTCCTGTTTATTGTTTCCAGTAAATGTTTAAGAAGTAGAAACTTATACCTACAAGTGTAAATAGATAACAGGCATGGGTAATTTTGCCACTACTGTTCACTATCTTGGCATCTGTACTGAGGCAAAAGAGGAACCCAAACAAAAGCAACTGGAACATGGCTCTGAATTGATAGCTGTAAACTAAAGTTCTGCAGGCCAAATTCCATTTTTGCATTTAATGTGATAAAAAATATGGGGATTTAATAAGGTTTATAAACAGGTCCAAACCACAAGCTTAGGATCTGATTCTGAACTTCAAACTGCATCTTTCCTATTAAATAATAAGGGTTCATTGACCCAGAAATGAGTTTAGGAGCTACTGTCCCTCTAGAGGTACTTTCTTTCAGATTAATTGCCAAACCAATCATATGAAGGTGGTCTGGCACAAAGTAGTGTGAGGTTGAAAATGTGTATATTGATGAAACATCATGAAACATCTTATTACATTTTACCTACTTAAATTCTCCTTAGAGTTTCAAATGGTTATGATAATCTTCCTTGCTTACTGACCCAAAGTACTGTGTAATATCACTGTCATGATAATACTTTATTATATTACCCATCTCTCATATAGTACCATTTATCCACAGACCTAAAAATGCTTTAGGGAGGAAGGGGAAGTTGCATCATTTTCATTTTCAAAATGGGGAAATGCAGGCACACTGCACAACAGTGGTAGAGACAGGAATTTGAACTTGGGCTTCATGTCTCCTTATCAAGCATGTTCTCCAGTAGTATACCACCTTACTCCCCAGTTATAAGGAAGAAACAGATTTTATTTAGTAGGCAATTTGGGAAGAACCAAGTTGACTGGAATTGTTTTGGATTTACATCAGTGTGAATGAAATAAGCATCTGATCCATAGCCAGACAAGTTTCCTGGAAAGATTTGCTTCCAATTACATCTTATGGTGTTTTTAAAATGATTTTTGAAGGGTTAGTTCTACTCTAAACACTCTCTTTGTCTGAGCTTTGCTTTAAAAATTGTAAAGGCATATTCCTTGCCTGTTAGCTGCACTTTGTTCATAGAACAGAGTGTTATGACATTTTATTCTTTATGCAAATGGACTACAGAAGAAGCAAAGCAAATAAAAAAAATAATGGGAAGATGAGCTTTGAAGGTATGGTGGAGGGAATGAGGTATTTCAGTGAAACAAGTGACAGCCAATAACACTGTCCTATTTTATCTTTTTGAACACATTTTACATTTCATTCTGGTGCTCTGTGTTAATTCACATAATACTTCTGTTGATAACAAGGTTATTTCAAACTCATTAAAAGTTTCAGAAAACATCAGGTTTGCATAGGAAAAAAATGTCTCTGAAACTTTGTGAGGCTTCTGTCCCCCTCTGGTAAACATGCACACAGCACTAAGCTAATATGGCAGGCTTTAATCAAACATCTGTTGGCATTATTTGTTAGTATTTCTCCATCTGTTATTCCTCGGGAGGAGTTTACGAAACCTACATGTAAAGAAAGCAGGCTTAGAAATCAGGCTTGCCAAATGCATTGGGGTTGTGAGCCCAGGGCAATCCTAATTATCATTGATGGAAATCAGGAGCCACTTAAAAATGATACAGCATATTGGAGCAGCTGTGTGGTCCACTGATTATTATTTTTGAACATGTGAGAATATAGCATTTGTTGCAAGTGCCAGATTGATAGCCTTGAAGGAAGAAGTCCTCTCATAATCCACAAAATAGGTATTGCTTTGCTTTTCCAGTGCATCTTATCTTAAGTGCCCAAATTATCATGTGCATAAATCTCCTCCAGCAGTGGAAAGGTAGCTTATCTCCTCTGCTCATTCAGCACTTGGCCTTATTTCTGAAAATTTGGGCTTGTTTTTTATTCCACTGGAAAATGGAATGAGATCACTAAACTCCTTTTGTAAGGCAGTTGGTAGTCTGGTGAGTTCACTTCTGAATGCCATGATTCATAGGGAAGCTAAGGAGGTATGGGCTGGATGAATGGACTGTAAGGTGGACAGAAAACTGGATGGAGCATTGGGCTCAGAGGGTAGTAATCAATGACTTGATGTCTAGGTGGCAGCCAGCATCAAGCGATGTGCCCCAGGGGTGGTCTTGGGGTCAGTTTTGTTCAATGTCTTCATCAGTGACCTAGAAGTTGACATAGAGTGCACTCCCAGCAAGTTTGAAGATGACACCAAGCTAGAGGGAGTAGTAGATATACTGGAGTGTAGGGCTAGGATTCAGAGCGACTTAGACAAATTGGAGGATTGAGCCAAAAGAAATCTCAAGGGCTAGGTACAGACAGTCAAAAAGCCCAAGGTTGAATTGATTCAGTCTTTGCAGGTTAATCTAAGATGCACAAGAGCCATGAGCCACCTGAACCCTGGCTGCTCAACTAGAAGGGCTGGCTATCCAGAGCAAGCATCTCCCCAGTGCTCTGGGTGATCTCGGTTGCCTCGGGAATGCACCCCCCTCTGCCTGCAGCTTCCCCCACCTCTCCAGGGTGGCCTGCCTCTGCTTTGGGGAAACGGGGGCTTTGGAGTGAGCGGGGGACATCCCTTTGGGCATGCTTGCACTGGTGCCAGGATGAGCAGCAAGAAAGGCAAGGCGGTGCTGCCTCCTGAGATGCAGCAGCATCACTGTGGTGGTAAAGTGTTTCACCCCTGGCTGATCTGCCTTTGGCAGTGCTGGCAGATAGCAAACCTGGGATCATCTGCCTGCTGAAAATGCTCCCACACTACGCTACTCACCCACTTCTGGGTTGAGGGTGAAGATGCTGTCTTATCCCTCTCCTCAGCAGGCTGAGGCACAACAGCAGGATGAGCTGCCTCAGCTGAGTCACTTGCCTGAGCCTCCACAGCCTCAACCTCCTCCGAGGTGCTGCTTTCTGGAGAAGACGACCTGGGTCTAGGGGAACTTTGAGGGGTGCAGAGCACACATTCTGATTCCCTCTTGGTCCCCAGAATTGCTTGAGCCAAGGCGCTCAGGTCCCCTGGTTCCAGCTCCAGCTCCTCCTCTGGCAGTGGGAGGCTCATGTTGGGAGATGACTTTGGGGTAGAGGAGACAGTGATTCTGCTGCTGGTGCCTATTTCTGGAGTTAGGGGAGGTGGTGCAGGTGCAGGAATGTCAGGTACAGGTACTGCTCCCACATCCTTGCTTCCACTGGCAGCAGGAGCCTCATGGCTGCTTGAGAAGAGGATGTATCTATGTTTATGGGGAGGAACTTGCAGCTCTAGCTCTCCTCCTACCCGCTCTCCCTCCCCTGCCAGAAGA
This sequence comes from Gavialis gangeticus, assembly GCF_001723915.1. Classification (NCBI taxonomy): domain Eukaryota; kingdom Metazoa; phylum Chordata; order Crocodylia; family Gavialidae; genus Gavialis; species Gavialis gangeticus. The sequence continues at coordinate 13,994,788 of NW_017728994.1, read as the reverse complement.
TCTGGCACCTGCCTTTCCAGCATGCTTCATATTAATCTTTCCTGTGCTGCAAAAGGTGTGTGTTCATGTGTCACTCCTTTTGTGTTGTGTGTTTTATTCCTCATGTGTTGCGTGCGTGCACTGGATTCTTCTTTGATTCAGTAAAAAGTATTAAGAACTATGTAAAAAATGTGTGCTGTCTGTCTGTCCTCTCCACTGTGATGTATTTATTTACTATGAATTATGAATGTAAAGTGTTGCTCTGTTGTGTGTTTTATTCCTTCTGTGTTGCGTGCATGCACTGGGCTCTGCTTTGATTATTAATAACTATATATAGTGTCTTCTCCTATTAATGTGAATGTGTGACTACTACTGCACTTCTTGTTCTTCTTCTGTGTTGTAATGTGTACCTAAAATAATATATCTCCTTCTTCTAAGACCCTGAGTTATGCGTTAGTGTCAATCTGAATCTCTATCTGACTTCTGAGTTGTCTTTAGTCCATATGTAAACTAACTATAATAATACTAATAACTAATAACTATATATAATCTGATTCTGCATCTCTTCTTCTTCTATGAATATCTGACTACTTGTGTGTGTGTGTGTGTGTGTGTGTGTGTGGAATGTGTGCTTCCCTGTATAGTGATGGATCACACTGCGAGGAAAAACACTGCGCTTTCTTTTTTAAAAGTATTGCCAAAAAAAGGAGAACAAATGTAAATTGAAAGAAATGAATTGGATAAGTATTAAGTAGAGAGATTCTAAGCTAAGCGAAGCTAAGCTAAGTTATATCCTATTCAATTCTTTCTAAGAGTAAAAAAGAGCAGGTGACTGACTGACTAGGATGTAAGCCAGAAAGTCCAGTACCTTTCTGACGCTGTTGCTCCCTCAGAACCAGCTCACAAAAGGCACAGCAAGCCTGCAGACAGAGGCTTTTATGCAGTTTCTATGTCCCCCTCCCCCAGACACTGTGATTGGATGGGCAGTCAGAGAGAAGTCACAGTCACTGGCCAGCTAGAGATGTCAGTCCTTCCCCCTGCTGCTCCCCCTCCCCCCGCTGCTCCCCCTCCTTCTAAGTTTATGTTTCCCCATAAAGACTGCCCTCTGAATTACTAAATCTTTTTGGAATCGATTCAGAGACTCTGAATCGATTCAGAAAGTTTTAAGCTTTGAGTGATTCAATTTGGATTTGGAGATTCAGCCTCCGAATCAGGCTGAATCTTCTCGGAATTGAATTGCAAACTGAAGCTTTGCACAGCCCTACTGACTTTGTAGTTGGGATAGACTTAGACAAGATTTTGATTGCAAGTCATGCTTCATCAGGTCTAATCTTAGGGCATTTATACACACAGTTTTTCTTTTGGCAACATGCCGGAGATCTGCTGCTTCGGAGCAGACTCAGTCAATGAACCAGTGAATCGAGTCTGCTCTGCACATGAACTAATGCACACTGAACTGTGCTGCTTGCAGTTGTATAAGTGGTGAAATGCATTTCAGCACGAAGAAAATATATGTGGTGCACTTCTGAACTAAAGCACCTCCAAGGTGTTTTAGTTCAAAAGTGCACTGCCACCATTTTCTCAGCACTGATGCACATTTCAATACGTATACAACTGCAAGTGTTGTAGTGCCTGGGTGCTTTTCAAAGCACCTGGCGCTGCAGTGCTTCAATGTGTAAAAATGCCCCTAATGTCTTTGCTTAATTTTTTTGTGAGTGAAGTGATTTGATTTGTACACATTTGGATGTAGATATTTTTATTCTATTTGCATAATGGGTTACAGATTTCATAATTCCAGAGCAATTTTTTGAAAAAAAATCTTTATTCCTGATTAATTTTAATTGTTAAAATTATCCCATGTTTGATGTAGCTTAGGAAAAGGTTATATGAAATCTTTTGAAGGAAAATAGATTCCTGTATTTGATTACCACAGATTTTTGGGGGGGGGGCGTGTTTTTGTTTTGTTTTGGATTTTTTGGAGGGGTTATTTATTTTACTTTGCTTTGGGGGTTTTTTGTTATGTTTTTGTGTTTTAAATGTGTGTACTTTGTTTCAGCATTAGATGACAGAAAGTAAAGGTGATAAAGAGAGGGAGAAAAAGAGAGTAACCAGAAGAGGAAGAAGGTGATGACCTAAATGAGACAAAAATAGTTCTTAAGGTATGGAAAGATGCTACAAGACCAACTGAACTGTATGTAATCTGAGGGGTCATGACCTAAAGCTAATGCAAGGTCAAGCTCTAGCTGGATTTAGATGAAACTCCTTAAGTCTGATAATAGTTAAGAAAAGGAATTGACTCTCTTCAGAAAGGAACAGGTATGATGAATGAAAGAATGGATAAATGGGTATAAGAGAATAGATGTAAGCGAATACTTGGAGAAGAGGAATCATTAACCAAGAAAAAAATGTGCACCATAATCAACCAGTTCTTCCTATTTCATCCTACCTGTTCTTTTCCATATGACTCCTGGCTGTATGATGTGCCAAGATGTGTAGAGTATTTATTTTTCTTTGTTTTACAAGCTGACTGTTGATTTTATTTCATGAAGCAGTTTTCTATCTTTCTGACCAGCAGAATAAGAAAAATTACACAAAGTGGAAATGGATGTTATTGAATATTAGAGTTTCACCTCTTGAATCTTTCAGCTCATGTGACTTTAGTGTGACCAGACCATGCAATTGGATTCCATTATAATGTAAAAGTAATTGGACATGCACGTATCTTTTAAATTATTGAAGATTCTGAATCACTTTCCAGTCAGAGTTGTTTTTCATATTAATAATGTGCTCGAGCTCTTGAATTCAAGACTTTAAGTTAATCTTATCAAGTCACAGTTCAGTAAGTAGATTTAAAATTATGTTTGTAACAGGGTCTCCATTGAGACCCTGTTGCTAAGGGAATGGGGGCAGCCGGAAATAATTACACCATGAGGAGGGCGGGCCCCTGGCCCTAAGGAGCCAATGGTGACTAGACTCCGGAGGATAAAAAGGAGAGGAAGAGGAGGAGGGATGTCTTCAGGCACCGGAGTGGAAAGCACTGAGAGGAGCTGTGAGAGAGAGAGAGACCCAGAGAGAAGGATCTGGGAAGTGGGACCTGACCCAGGATCAGAGGGGGCAAAGCAATCCCAGATCCCAGACACCGACTGACCTGGATACTATAGGGATGGCGGTGAGTAATGAGAGGAGCGCAGCCGCACCATGGATGGGAGCAGATGCTGCTATCAAAGTTCAGGGAGGCTCTGGTGAGTTGAAGAGGTGGTGAGAGGGGGGAGGACTCCTACACAGACCTCTGGAGGGTCCAGGGGACTCTAGGATGCCCCAAAGGGGAGCACGGCACTGAGGACCGGGAGATCAAAGGAAAGCTGCAGAGTCTGCACGCCGGCTCTGCCAGGGGAAAGCTGCAGGCGGCAGCTGTAACAAGCCGCTAATTGGCTCATTAGCGGTCAGGAGAGGACTAACCGTGGCCGTAAGAAGCTGCTAATAGAGTAATTGGATGAAGGCGGTGCGGCTTTCCTGAACTGTAACCCTAGAACGAGGGCTGGCCCAGAGGCTGGAGACCCCCAAGATTAACCCTTCGGACTCTGATCTCTCCCCCCCAAGAGGGGAGTTCCCTGTTAACACCTGCAAACCACTGAATAAAAGCAAAAAGGAGAAAAATAAGTTTATTTCAGCTTGGTACTTCCCTCGGGTACTTCCTCTTGTAACAACCACTTCTTCCCTATTTCATTTCTTTAAGATCCAAGTCATGGCAGGCAGGAAATATGAGGATAGAGGGGGTACTCAATGGACCCACTGACAATGTTATTAAACATCTGATAGATAAAAAAACAATAGTAGTATATAGGCTCACCACCCTTCAATGCAAACGTGACAGGTGGGCAGGATCGGAAGTCCCACTGCCTTAGCCCCACTTCCTTTCCCCTTGTATGGTGCGTGACATCAGCAACTCCACCCCACCCCAGTCACGTGGTGTGTGACATCAGCAACTCCACCCCACCCCAGTCACATGGTGTGTGACATCAGCAACTCTGCCCCCACCCCAGTCATGTGGTGTGTGGCATCAGCAACTCCGTCCCCACCCCAGTCATGTGGTGTGTAACACCACCACCACATGGTCCATGACATCAGGAGGACAGCCCATGCAGACGCCCAAAGCCCAACCCCTCATGCTGCAAGAATCACCCTAGATCACGTGGTACAGTTATGACCTATCAGGTCCCAGACTGCTGTAGCCCCACCCCCTGGAGCACAGGCATGGCCTATGGGGTAGTAGGGTGGTGGTGTGATCCCTCTAACAACCTGCCCCACCCCCCAATCAATTGGAGGGGGTTTCAGAGGCCTCAGATCTCCCAAGAATGATTCTGAACCAATTGGAATGAGTAGAGGGGGTGGGATTTAGGCTGCAAGCCCCACCAGGTCTATCTGCTTTCCAAAATGACCCTCTGTTTATTTGAGACTGTGCTAAGGCAAGTATGGGTGGATATGGATTCTTTCACAATGCCTGTAGGCCCACTCACCACAGCCCCAAGACAGTATCATAGAAAGCATTACCGTAGAACTAATTTTGAGGAGGAGGCCTAGGCTCTTAGCCTAAAGACTTTTTGTGATGTCTGACCCTGTTCGGGAAGACCCAATGAACAGGCAAATAGAGGAGGCCCAGGCCTCCAAAGCAGACCTTGAGAATTTGGAAAATGGTATCTTTGTGCCAGATTCTGCATGCGAAGTAGAGGTCATTGCAGAGATAAGACTGGTAAGAGACTTGGAGCATGTTTGTGGGGCACTTAGCTTTTGAGTGTAGTGGTGTGGGTTCACTTCATGGCATGTGTGTGTTTGGAAGTAGCTAAGGACTGATTAAACAGCAGCTAACTAAGTCCTTTATTTGAACTCCTTTGCAGTTAAATGAAGCCTTTTTAATGACTCCAGAAAACCTACTCACCAGTACACCAGAAGGAAGCATATGTTTTTGCAGAGAACAAAAACTGGATGAGGCTGAAGAGTTCAGAAGACAGTAAGGCATTGAATCAACAGATCCTGTTACAAGTCATGAACATAAAGTCTTCATGAAGTCTCTTGTTTACGTTTCCTTTTATGACATAATGAAATACTGCTTGAGGAAGAGACTTTTTGACCTATGCTGGGGGTGTACACTAGACCTAGGGGTGTCAAGAAGCCCATGAATGTGTTACTTGGTTAGATGAAGACATAAATCAAATAATTCAGGAACTTTGCCAGGAAATATGTCTTGATAGTATTTTCAATGCTGTTATAGACATTGGGCTTGCCAGGAACATTCTCAGAATTACTGAGAAACATTTGATTCAGGTTAGAGAGCTTCTAAATGCTGTGTATTCTGCAGAAGATCCTAATGCTGCCCTTCATGATTTGATCACTGAGGAAGATAAAACACTCATACCTCATATTGAATGCTAAATTGGTACTAGAGATTATAAAACCCTGCTTAAGAGAAGGGCTTAGCAAAAACAGTTTAAAATGGGGTGGGAGATTATATCTTTTGCTGATCTTGGTTGGGAGGGTGGCGGATGTGAGGTTGTAAAGCACATCAACAGTTTTCTACATCTAATGTACATTAGCATTTGCTTTAGTGTCTTGTATCTCTAATCACATACATATAGGGTTTTTTGTAAAGATAAAACCAATGAGACTTATTGGTCACTAAAAATGATTTTAAAAAACCCCTTCTTAGGAGAAGGGGTAACAAAATAAACTAGTAAATACTGTAAAAGTTTTGGATGGAAATAAAGACTATTTAAAAATATATATCCTCACAACTTTTGTATGTTGTGTGTGGGGGTGTGTATTACAAAGATAATACCAGACCACAAAAAAAAGAAAAGAAAAAAGATGACCATTCTGTTCAGAGCTCTGCCTATTTTAAGACTAAAGGAGTTATCTTTTACCAAAAGGCCTGCT
>NW_017728994.1:13983284-13983878 GCF_001723915.1 Gavialis gangeticus | reverse complement strand
TAGAAGACCACTGGGACAATACAGAAGGGTATGGTTCCTCAGAGGAAAACAAGCCACATACCTCTGAGAAAACCAGAAGTAAAAAGACAAGGATTCACATCCCCAAAACAGGTGATCTGGACCCTGTGAATAAGAAACCCAGGACTGATTGCTCACACAATTTAGAGAAAGAGGAGAGTCTTTCTCCTTTTTTGAAAGGTCATGATTATTGTGAAAAAGAGATGGGGGGTTGGGGTGGTGTTGGCAGGTGTATACATCTCAGAAAGAGTGTGCAGAGAACTTTGAAAAATCATGATTATTGTGAAAAAAAGAGCAGGTTTTCGGGGTGGGTATAAACACCTTGTCTTGAAAGATCGTGATTATTGTGAAAAAAGGGGGGGATTTGGGGTGATACTGGCAGGCGTATACAACTCAGAGTGTGCAGAGCAATTTAAAAGATCATGATGACTACCAGAGCAAAAGGGTAAATTTTACTCAGAGAGGCGGTAGTCTGTGTAACTCGGACAGCAGTCATGGCTTGTATCATAAGAGGGGGAGTCATGGTAAACGCGGCGGTAAGAATGGGTGGTGAACCAGCAAGTGGCTCGTGGGGCA
>NW_017728994.1:13974263-13978284 GCF_001723915.1 Gavialis gangeticus | reverse complement strand
ATAAAAGAACACTTCTTAGAAGAAGGTTTAACAAAACAAATCAGTAAATAATCCAGAAGCTTTTGATGGAAATAAAGACTGAATTTAAAAATATATATTCTCATAGATTGTGAATGGTATGGGATGGTGGGTATGTATTGTAAAGATAAACCAAATAAAAAAAAAAATCTGACCGGTGTGTCCAGATCTTCACATATTTTAAGACTGAAGGGGTGGAGTTGTCTTTTAGTGGTGACTATTTTAAAACAGTTATATTTTACTTTATACATACACTGTTTTCCTTAATGTATTATCTAATTTTTTAATACAGAGGACTTACTTATTGTATCATTTCATTTATATTACAGAGAGCTTATCAGGTGGGGAAGCCCCATGCAATTTTACCACAGCAAGGTAAAAATTATTTTAAAATGGTGGGTTATTTGTGGCTGTGTTACTATAATCACACTAAGTTATAACAACTGTTTGTTTTCAAACAGAACCTCTTCTTCTAAAATAGAAAAGCAGAACAAACACATACAGTCATGTTTTTATCCAGCAGTAAAAGGTAATTTTTCTGAAATCAGCTTATGTGTTTCTTGTGGGAGGAGAAGCTGTATGTAGGGGTTAAGCAAATTTTAAATTTGTAGTGTGTGAGGAAAGTGAATTTTCAATGCTGAGATGTAAATTTTATATTTCCTAAGTGATCACACACACCGCTCCCAAAGAAGAGTGTGGGCCTGGGTGGAGACCTCTAAAAGCACGAGCAAAAAAACCCAGAAATGCTCAGCCTGCAGATCATAACACCCAAGGATTAGAAGACCACTGGGACAATACAGAAGGGTATGGTTCCTCAGAGGAAAACAAGCCACATACCTCTGAGAAAACCAGAAGTAAAAAGACAAGGATTCACATCCCCAAAACAGGTGATCTGGACCCTGTGAATAAGAAACCCAGGACTGATTGCTCACACAATTTAGAGAAAGAGGAGAGTCTTTCTCCTTTTTTGAAAGGTCATGATTATTGTGAAAAAGAGATGGGGGGTTGGGGTGGTGTTGGCAGGTGTATACATCTCAGAAAGAGTGTGCAGAGAACTTTGAAAAATCATGATTATTGTGAAAAAAAGAGCAGGTTTTCGGGGTGGGTATAAACACCTTGTCTTGAAAGATCGTGATTATTGTGAAAAAAGGGGGGGATTTGGGGTGATACTGGCAGGCGTATACAACTCAGAGTGTGCAGAGCAATTTAAAAGATCATGATGACTACCAGAGCAAAAGGGTAAATTTTACTCAGAGAGGCGGTAGTCTGTGTAACTCGGACAGCAGTCATGGCTTGTATCATAAGAGGGGGAGTCATGGTAAACGCGGCGGTAAGAATGGGTGGTGAACCAGCAAGTGGCTCGTGGGGCAAAAAGTAAGGGCCTGCTTAAAAAGGAGCGTGGGGAAGGCTAAACAACGGTTGAGAAAAAATAAGAGAGCCCCTAGTACTGGCACTTTAGAAGGCCACTCAAATGCTTCCTCTCCTCCCAGGCCTGACCTTTCACCAGGACCCACAAAGCCAGAGAGGGAAGATGGTGACTATGATTTAGGAAGCCCTTTAGGCTCCTCAAATGTCTCCAGGCCTCCCCCACCACCAAGACCTGAAGGGTCAGAGAGCTGGGATAACGAATCTGGTGTAGAAGACAGTTTAGAGGACCCCTCAAGCACCCCCTGGTCTCCTGAGTCAGCAGAGGATATTTTACCGGATGTACATATGGTGCGGGTGAGAAGGCAAGAGTGGTCTGTAGCCAGGTTTGGAGGTGTGAGGTATGCTGAGGAGTTCTGTTTTGTGAATCTGGAGCATGTGCCATTACACATGGCATACGAAGCCATAACCCAAGGGGTAGAAGGAATTGTGGCAGAACTCTGCCAGAGATACACAGGCAATGACTATGCCCAGTTACATATTCAGGCAAATACCATGGCAAACTGTTTATACTCTTGAGCTATTAATTTAAACAAGATGACCCCAGAGCTGTTTTTAGAGTGGTTCAGTAATCTGTTACAAAGCCAGAGAGAAATATTGCTCTATTCGACATTTCAGCTGGTTGTGGTCATTGTGAGAGGCTGGAGAGGTGGGAGCCATAGAGTTATAAGGTCTTTCCCCTATTCCAAGATCATTGCTAAGAAGAGGAAGTATTTAATTGACTTGAATACCTATGATGCTAACCTGTGCTTTGCAGGCAGTCTATTGGCTGTTACAAAATGTAGAGGGGCCAGAGATGTCAAGCTGCTACATGGTGCCAAAGAACTGCATAGGAAATTAGGCATGTCTATATAGCAAAAGGTTATGCTCCATCAAGTACCTTTGTTTGAAGACCTTGAACAGGTTAACATTTGCATAGTTATGCATAAGGAAAAAATTGGGTGGAGTTTATTTAAAACACAGGATGCATCCAGATACCCCGACACCTGTTTTCTTCTGCTGTATGGTGAACATTGTTTTGGTATTTTGGATGTGAAAAAGGTGTTTGGCATGAGAAATTATTGCGATCTTTGTCAGATGTTGTACAGCCATAGCCACACGTGCAGGTTCCAATGTCGTCTTTGCCTGAGCCCAGACTGCGCTGAAAACATGGGCAGGACACAGAGGGGCCCTAATTGTAAGATGTTCCAAAAAGTGCTTAGAAAGGCACGTGGCCCTGGCCTCTGAACAATGGATTGAATATCTGACTAAAACTCTGTGAGATGAGTGTAAGTCTTATGTAGACAAAATCATGAGTGCAAACAGTGTTATGGGAAAATCACGGATGTAAACAAGCACTGGTGCTTTATGCGTCAGATTAAAGAGCCTGAAGAAGACGAGGGGTATATTTTTTATGATTTTGAATGTATGCAGGATATGGGGATGCATGTGCCCAACTACATGGAGCTAAAGACAGGGGGAAAAAACTGCAGAAAGCCACAGGCAAAAACTCCAAATAGGCTTGTAAAGCTAAGCCCAAAAAACCAGAAAGCACTTGGGAGTTTAAGGGCGAAGAGTGCCTGTCTGATTTTATTGAGGTTTTTATGGATAAAAAGTTCAAGGACTACACCTTCATAGCTCACAGCGCCAAAGGCTATGATGGTTACTTCATTGTCAGCCAGTTACTGAAGAAAAAAATGGGTGTGAAACTAATCACTCAGGGTGGTAAATTCATGTTCATTGAAGTGACCAGGCTAGGCATCCGTTTCATAGATTCTTTAAACTTTTTAGCAATGAAACTTAGCAGACTTGCACAGACGATGGGGTTTGAAGGATGGAAAGGTTATTTCCCACATTTTCTTAACACAGCAGAAAACCAAAATTATGTGGGGCCTCTCCCAAAGATGGAGTACTACAGTGTTGAAAATAAGATGTCCAGTGAGGAAGGACAGTTTTTAGAATGGTATCAGAATAACCCTGATAAGACCTTTGACATGCAAAAGGAGCTGGCCTATTATTGCCAGCAGGACATAAAAATTTTGAAAGAGGCCTGCTGCCTCTACAAGGATGAGATTATGAAAATGACATGGCAGGTAGACTGAGTGAAAGTAGATGGTGAACTCCAAAATGTAGTACGCGGCATAGATCCTTTCCAATACATCATGCTGGCCTCCGTCTGCATGGCCACATACAGGTTTATGTTTTTGGAACTGCAGACCATAGCGCTTCTCCCCCTGGACAACTATCACAGACAGAAAAAGAGGTTTTCAACCCCATCTATTCAGTGGCTAATATACATTTCGGAGAGAGAAAATATTCAAATTCAACATGCCTTACAGGGTGGGGAATTTCAGGTAGGCCCCTATTTTTTAGACAGCTATGCCAACATTGATGGGGAACCTACAGCGTTTGAATTTAACGGGTGCTTTTTCCACAGTTGTGCCACTTGCTACAATGAGAAAGACCGGAACCTGTTGACGGGGACCACCTTTGGGTTTCTGAATTATCAGGCATTGCACAAGACCGATTATCTAAAGAGAGAGGGGTTTACCGTTAGGACCATTTGGGAGCACAAGTGGAGGACTCTGTTAGAAACGGA
>NW_017728994.1:13966032-13969263 GCF_001723915.1 Gavialis gangeticus | reverse complement strand
GCCTCTGTTAGAAACAGATGGGGAGCTGGCAGACTTTTTAAGCAGAACCCTGCTGCCTTCTCCACTGGTGCCTAGGGATGCTCTTTTTTGGGGGAGAACTAATGCCATCTGTCTATATTACCTAACTAAACCCAGCAAACAAATACACTATTATGATTTTACCAGTTTTTACCCCTTTATAAACAAAATGAAGGAATACCCAACTGCACACCCTGAAATCATTCATGACAATTTCCAACACCTGTCAAGCTATTTTAGAATAGCCAGGGTGAAACTGTACCCACTGCAAAACCATTTTTCCCCGTACTACCCACCAGAGTGAGTGCCGCCTTTGCGTGGAAACAAGACTGCAGAAGTGTGACCACACTAATGAAGAGAGGGCCCTGTAAACTCTGTCCTGTTTGGTGTTCAGTTTTTGTAGTTCTTCAGGGTAAAAAGAACCCCCGATAGGTTCATCTTCATAACCTTTCAGGTGGTATACGGGCATCTGCATGCATCTAAGGACTTCATCCACTATGAAAATCTCATTGGTGAATGTTTGTTCATAACCTTTTTCAAATCTCCTTTTGGTCCTAGACACCCTCACATGGTCTCCTTTTCTAAACACAGGTGCTGCTGGTTTTATTTTGAAATACTCCCTGTACACGGCTTTCCACACCTGTGGAGAGTTTGAGAAGTTCACATCAACAGGCCTTGGGCAGCTAGTTCTGTGAAAACTGGTTGTAGCTCTTTATAAACTCTGGTAACACATCAATGTAGCAGAAGGTGTTGCAGGCTATAAAATATCTCCATATCTTTGATTTTAATGTTCTGATAAACCTCTCTACCACCGCCACTTTCACTTCACTTTCATCACAAAATGGTGACTATTATACTGTTTTAACAGATTGCTTAAAGACTTATTTAAAAATTCTTTTCCCCGATCAGTCTGTAATTTTCGAGGTACACAGCCCTCTGTAAAAATGGTTTTAAAGGCTCAAGCTATTTCACCGCCTGACTTGTTTTTTAGACCCACGGCCCAGGAATACTTTGATAATATGTCTATCACTGTTAAGATGAACTTAACCCCACCATTGTGCTTGGACAACCGCTGCATATCCACCAAATCTGCCTGCCATTGCGCATCAATATTTGAAACAACAGTCTTGTTTCTTTTAAAACGTCTTCTTGCTGTCAAAGAAAATTTTAGATATGTATGCTGCCAATACAGCGAGTTAAGTCTGACATGCGCAGACAGCCAAAGCGAGTGGAAAATTCCAGGGCTCACCCAGCACGTGCCCCCTGGGTGACCTCAGGACCTGTCAGTCAGCACTGACCTACTTTCTCCACAGGTGCATGCTCAGTTACAAAAAAGAGCTTGATCCAACACATGCTCAGTTGGCAAGAGCATGACATAATTTGACCAGAAATTTCCATTGTGTAAGCAATTTGATTGGCCACCAAATTCATATAAAAGGTTAGTGAGCACCTCCCTAAAGGGGGAGATCTGTTCGTCTGAGGACAGAGGCTGGTCTCCAGGGACTGTCCCTCAATAGGGCTCTTTGGCCTATTGGTCTCCTCCCCCGTTTGGCGCTTTGTATCGTTCTGTCTTATTCTGTATCGACCTCCTGGTTTTCTGACTCACCTGTGGCACCGATTACCAACTACCGACCCAAATCATCCCTACTGCTTTGACTTCGGCATTGATATCCACTTACCTGGCTTTCGACCTCGGCTTCCATTCATCGACCACCCATTGTCCCGTTGGACTGGTGTCACGATTTCATCTTCGTCTCGCCGTGTTACAGTTTTGTTATATAGTTCGTCTATCCTTATATGAGCTGTTGACCAGCTCTGGGACTTAAGGAGTGGGCAGCCGCCCCTATCCCTCGTGAGGTAGATAGCAAGGGCTCACTCCAGAACCCCGTGGGCCAACAGACCCCTCCGTTGTTTGTATTCATTTCTTTTCAAGCCACTGTAACTGAAGAAAGCTTCTCTGCCTACATTCCACAAAGCGTAAGTGAAATAAACTCCAACTTGTTTAAGAAACCATACACATCTGCGCCATTCAGACTCCATCGCCACTAATCCCGCCTGTTCGTGTTCCAGTCGCCAACCCTGGCCCACCGTGACCTTGGGGCCCAATTCCCCGACACTTGCTGGTTCGTATAGGTTGTAAGCATCCTGATCTGAAAGCCAGGTGGCCACCTGGCTTCTGTTCAGAACCTTATTCTGCCTTTTGGTGGCTTCAAAATGTGTGTTTACTTCATCAAAACTGCCAGCTTCACCAGGAGAGTAATAAACTTCCTTTAACATAGCCTCCTGTGTAGACATGCCTGGTAACTGCTGCCCCCACACCCACCTCCATGCTAACACCCATGTGCTGCATTAAGATGCCTGAGGACAAATTTAAACCATGACATGAAGATACCATCTTCCAAATTCTCAACATCTGCTTCAGGGCCCTGGGTGATATGTCATAACTGTACCACGATCTAGGGAAGTTCTTGCAGCATGGGGGGTTGGGCTTTGGGGGTCTGCATGAGCTGTCCTTATGATGTCATGGACCATGTGTTGGTGGTGTCACACACCACATGACTGGGGTGGGGGCGGAGTTGCTGATGTCACACACCACATGACTGGGGTGGGGGAGGAGTTGCTGATGTCATGCACCATGTGACTGGAGTCAGGGGGCAGGGCGGGGCTGGTGACATTCAGAAGAGGGCCACCTGCTCTGAATGTCACCAGTCAGGAGGCCACCCATCAGGGAGCAGGGCTAAGGGGGTGGGACTTCTGGTCCCGTCCACCTGTCATATTTGCATTGAAGGGCGGTGAGCCTATATACTACTAACAATATTTTAATACTTCTGCATTTCTCATGTAGTTACTAATTTAGCTTCCAGCTCTGTAGTATAAACACTTTTACCACAGCTTCGGGGCCACTTCTCTGTGTTCATTTGGGATGACAACTAACTGGACATAAAGATTATACTGGAAGAGGGTAAAATATTTTGGGAATTCAGTTTATTTAAAAAATAATATTGAAATTATATGGAGAGGATGAACATATGTATAAACACACAAGATTAGTGTCTACATCTGTTGCAGGTCTGGTGATGCTGCCTATTGCTAAAGTGACCCAACACTACCTATTATGGCTAGGGATATGACAGATGTATAATTTAGTATGCATTAAGAGGCTTAAAAATGTAATAAAAACTGAGCAGACACGATACACAGCAATATAATTGC
>NW_017728994.1:13950276-13961032 GCF_001723915.1 Gavialis gangeticus | reverse complement strand
AGGGACAGAAATTACATATAAACCAGTATAAGTGATAAGAAACTAGTTCAAAACACAATAGAAGTTCAGTGCAAATAAACAACTTCCAAAAATTCTGAAATGGGTTAAAGATAAACCTGGATGGATGTAGTATCAGACTTAACTTATTTAGGTTAAATTGGTTTATTGAACTTCTGTCCCATAGCCCCTCTAGCTTCAAGTTAACAGTCTCCCAGCATTCCAGGATGCATTATACCTCCCTGGCAAACTGTCCCTCTCAGGGTGGATGGGCTACATTTGGTCTATGCTGCCTGCTTCAGCAGAGCAGTGAGGTGTGCTCTATCACCTCCAAGCTTTTAGCCTGGGCCAATGCAGGCATGTGACTGCATTTCTGAAATCAAAAGTGAATGTTTCTTCACTTGCTTATTGGTTCAATATACACAGCTTAGATTAATCTGCAAAAAATGAATTGATTCAGCCATGGGCTCTTTGACTATCTGTACTTAGCCCATAAGATCCAGTTTTTGGTTGCTTATTAATCTGTTCAACTTTAGTCTGGACAGATAATTGCTACACTAAGATGATTTAAAAAAAATTTCAGACAAAATGGAGAGGGATAAAGAGTGAGAAAAATAATGTTGTGGTGAAATAGTTTATTTCACCTATGTGAAAAATTCTGATGACCTTCTCTCTGACATCTTGAGATATGATGGCTTATGAATTTTGTGTCAGGGATGTGCCCTTATGCCATCCCTTTGAAAATTTGGCAAGTTTTATTAATTTGTGAAAAACTGCAGTTTAGACATAGTCATGCTGCACTTGCTAGACATTTGTAGCTAGATTTCTGTAAGATTCTGTCTGTACTGGGCATGTTCTAGCATGGAATGAAGCAAGGTTTTCTCTGCAGTTGTAGTTCAGGGGTAGTGCAGGAGGGATTGGGGCCAGTCACTGCAACTAAATAGCAGGGAGCCTGCATCTCCTGTGTTCTTCAGTCCATCACACCAGGGTCATGAAAGATGAAAGAAGCTGACTGATTGAGTCCATTTTTGGAAGGTAATAAAGAAGCCTGCATTTTGGCAGGCCCAGGGTGGAAACCAATAATGGCAGCAGGGTTAAGCTAAGTATATGAAATGTTAGTCCTCCATCTGCTTTGCCTGTAGCCAGTGCTGCAGCCCTACCTCTCCAGTTGCTAGCCCCCTCCATGTGCCCTATTCTGGGGCTGATGCTGGAGGTTCTTCCCCAGCATGGGGCATGTAGCAGTGGCAGCTCTGGCTCTAGCACAGGATATGTGGTGGTGGCTAGAGTCACTGCTACATGTCCTGGGTTGGAACCAGAGCTCCCCCAGTGCTGTCACGGCTATCACTTCCTTGTGCCTCAGGCTGGATCCAGCCCGTAAGGAGCCCCACAGTCTAGATCAAGCCCAGGGCACAAGTTTGACACCCTTGTTTTATGTAATAATAATGTGAATCCATCCAGAGGTCTCAGTTAGTAGAAGAAGCATTGGGTTAAGCATATAGAAACATAGCAACACATGATTTGCATATGAAGATTTTTTAATCTTAATAGCTAAACTTTGTCTTCAGAAGGTGTAAGTTTCTGAGGTAGAAAAGATGCTTTAAAATGTGCCAAAATTATGTCATTACAAAAGTTTTAGAGGAGAAATTATACAATATGGTTCTAGCTATAAGGCTAGGGACAGAAATTACACATAAACTAATATAAGTGATCGGAAACTTTTTCAAATCTGTAATACAATGGAAGTTCAGTATACATAAACCACTTTCAAAATGGCTGAAAACAGTTTAAGATAAACCTGGATGGATGTACAGGTACTCCTCACTTAACGTTGTCCTGGTTAATGTTATTTTGTTATTACGCCACTGATTTATTGGAGCGCTTGTCCACATTACTCCTCTCCTGTTTCCACGTTTGTGAAAGTCCCTATAGATTGCTCCATCTAGCAACTTCTGCAGTCTATCTCAACTCTCACCTGCCACATCTTGTTCTATTCTAATGTTATTAGTCGGAAGGGGCTACTGCTGCAGTAAGACAGTGGCAATCTCTCTAGGTTTTTTTGGGGGGGTTGGGTTTTTTTAATGTCACAGTTGCTCTGGTGGCTCTCCCTCTCTCTCGACACCCAAGATCTTATGTTATTAATTGAGTCTGAGTCGCATATGGGTTCAATACATCTCTTTATTATTTTTATATCCACAACTTTTATATCTAGTCTCTTTTTATGACCAGGTTACAAAACACCTGGACGCAGGAGTAGGGGTAGATATCATTTACTTAGACTTCAGGAAGGCCTTTGATATGGTATCCCACCCCATACTGGTGAACAAATTAAGAGGCTGTGACTTGGGTGATTACACAGTCCGGTGGGTGGCAAATTGGCTAGAGGGTCATACCCAGAGAGTGGTTGTGGATGGGTCAGTATCAACCTGGAAGGATGTGGGCAGTGGGGTCCCACAGGGCTTGGTCCTTGGACTGATACTCTTCAATGTCTTCATCAGTGACTTGGACAAGGGAGTGAAGTGTACTCTGTCCAAGTTTGCGGATGCTACAAAACTGTGGGGAGAAGTGGACACACCAGAGGGCAGGGACAACTACAGGCAGACCTGAACAGGTTGGAGAAATGGGCAGAAAACAATAGAATGCGATTTAACAAGAAGAAATGCAAAGTGCTGCACCTAGGGAGGAAAAGCACACCTACTGCCTAGGAAATGACCTGCTCGGCAGCACGGAAGTGGAAAGAGATCTCGGAGTCCTAGTGGACTCCAAGATGAACATGAGTCATCAGTGTGACAAAGTCATCAGCAAAGCTAACTGCACTTTATCATGCATCAGCAGATGCATGACAAACAGAACCAAGGAGGTGATACTTTCCCTCTACTGGGCACTGGTCAGATTGCAGTTGGAATTCTGCATCCAGTTTTGGGTGCCACACTTTAGGAGGGATGTGGATAACCTGGAGAGGGTCCAGAGAAGGGCCACTCATTTGGTTAAGGGCTTGCAGGCCAAGCCCTACGAGGAGAGACGAAGGCACCTGGACCTTTTCAGCCTCTGCAAGAGAAGGTTGAGAGGCAACTTTGTGGCAACCTATAAATTCATCATGGAAGTGCAGAAGGGAATTGGTGAGGCTGTACTCACCAAGGTGCTCTGGGGGGTTACAAGAAATAATGGCCATAAGCTATCAGAGAGCAGATTTAGACTGGACATTAGGAAGAACTTCTTCACAGTTAGAGTGGCCAAAATCTGGAATGGGCTTCCAAGGGAGGTGGTGCTCTCCCCTACCCTGGGGGTCTTCAAAAGCAGGTTAGATAGGCATATGGCTGGGGTCATCTGAACCCAGCACACTTTTCTGCCTATGCAGGGGGTCGGACTCAATGATCTATTGAGGTCCCTTCCAAACCTAACATCTATGAAACTATGAACTATTTCACATGGAGATAGATTATGGCTTTTTCAAACTGTTTGTTTTTTTTCCTCTCTAAACTTTTTGCATAGAACCTTGTCTCATATAATATACAACCATGTAAATATAAATACTGATTGATTTTCTATTTTTTTATAAATATGTATTTTTTTTTAATTGAAAAGAAATTTTATGTTCAGGGTCTTTAATTCTTTGTTGTTGAGGTCTCGTTTCCCTCAACTCTTCAGGATACTCTCTGCTTTCTTTTTTTTTTCTGGGGTGTATGGGAAAAACTGTACCTCTGGCTCCCTCTCTTCTCTCACACCCCTTATGACATCTTTAGGCCACGTTAAGGTCTATTAAGATACCCAAAAAAACAAAACAAAATACCAAACTCCACCTAGGATAAGCCTGAAGATCTTCTAGGCTCCTCCCTTCTCACTGCTTCTCAGTCTCTTGGCATTCTGTATCTCCAGTTACTGTTCTGGAGGCTCCCTGCTTATCTCCTCATACTTGCTGTCTCTGACACCCTGGACCAACTCCTTCGATTCTATGGCCACAGCACTGCTCTCTGAGCTGTCCCCTGCAGAGCCTCTCCTCCACTCTCTTTCCTCCCACACGTTGCACCATTCTGACCCGCCCTTTCCAATCTGCAGGGAACAGCTGCTCCAGAAGCGGCGTTTCCCCCCCACTCAATCTCTGTCCCGGTTTTCTGTAGCTTGTTTTTGTTCAGTCCCTCTTCACAACGTTACACTTTTCCTGTCTCCACATGACAAAAATCACCATTAAGTTAGCTAAATCGCATCTGTGTATCCAGGTTATTAGCTGATTTTATTGTCTTAGATTTTTTTTCTGTCATAATTTAAAACACCTCTGACATGTTTTATTTTTAGCTCTTGAATTTCCTTCCATGAGGGTTTTTTTTTAATCATTTCAAATTTTCAATGTGGACCTGACTTATGCCCCAAAATGGGATTTTCCCTGCTTTGAAACAATTTTACCACCAAGTGCAGATTGAGCTCACTCGGTAATCCATGGAAATCCATTGAATTTTTATTGCAAGGCTGCAACAAGACTCCAAGGGCTAATCTTACAAAATTTTACTGGCAATTTAGTTCAAGGTTCAGATTAATGAAAAATACAACTCTTTTGGATTCCAAAAAAAAATTGTTCCCCGTGTTTGCATGCACTTTGTGACAAAGATCAAATTGTTATGTCAGGCAGTTCAAGACTCAGGTTAATTAAAATTACTTTTTTGTTGGACTGGGTTCAGCATTGGTCTAAGGCCAGTGTTTCTCATTCCTAGCTAACCTGAAGCTCCCCCAGCCCAGCTGGTGCCCCTCACTCCTGACCGACAGCCCCCTGTCCTTCCAGCCCTCTTCCCTCCCAAACCCTGCCAGTGAACCTCACTCCCTATCTGCAGCCCTGTAGCATGAACTGAACTAACGTAGCTAACATTAACATAAAGTGTAATAATTGTAAAATACAACCATGTTAGTCTTGTCCTGTAAGCAACTTGAAAACTCAATTTTGTATCCTTCTGCTTAAAGTAAGTGACTGAACTCTGTATAGCCTTTATGTATGACTGTGTGTAAAAGGGTGAATGGTGAGAGAATGGCATAGAGATGGGAGAAGAAGATTTAACTGTTTATGTAAGCAACAAAGGGCCAAATGTAAGTTACCAGTCAGTAAACTAATTAATGTATGGTTGAAGAATCCCTTTGAAGCTCGAGGGCACAAAGAAAAGAACAGAAGAAGAAATTCTGCTAGACGGGCAACAAGAACACTCCAAGGCTAATATAAGATGAAGACAAAAGAAGAACAACCGCAAAAACTGAAGCAGGGTATGGAAAAACCCCAAAGCACTGAAACAAAGGATGCCAATCCCTATAAAAGAACACTTTGAAACTACCAAGTTGGGTGAGTCTCTTTCTCTACTGCTGTTTCATCGGAGCACTGCATCTGTTCACCCAGTTCCAGCTGTTATCTTTTAATCTGCTATCTTCAAATCATCATCATCTACTCAATAAGCCCAGGTTGGCCACCCTAAGCTGATATTGAGCAACTATTGCTGGTAACTATATCTGGTGTATGTGTGGATGAAATGGTTGTTTGGTGTATGTGTATGCCTGTGTGTAATGATGTATATGATGATTTGTGTATGTTTGTATGAATAGTGTGCCTGAATCTCTATGTCTAACTCATGTAATCAATAAACACGGTGCCTTGCCTTATCCCCCTTTATAAATTCTCTCTCATGATTGGAGCAATTGGCAATTTGTGTAACAGCCCCCTGCCCCTTCAGCCCAGCTGGTGCCCCTGCACCACAGCCCCCTGCACTCTCAGAAAAAGGCAGCAGTATGACTGTTAGGGAGAGCAATGGAAAGCAGAGGGTGGTCAAAAGCAGACAGGAACATGCTGCTGGGGACAAAAATAGGTTTAGAAGGAACAGGAGTACCAAAGAAGAGGGGCAAGCTTGTGGGGTAGAGGACAGGAGGAACAACTGGTATTGAAGGAATCTGGTTGTAGGCTGGGGGATATGACTGCAGGTGATGATGATCTACCAATGCAGCAGTTAAAGGATTGACATGCAAATAGACTAAGTGTTAAGAAAATTCCTCTCATTGAGCCTGGGCTGTTTCTTTCTTCACCTCAACCCACACCATGCCCCTGCTGTGCAGGGTTGGGGGGTGTTAGCTCATGCTGGCCACTGTGTGGTGATTGTGGGGGGAGGGGGAGTTGGAGTAGACTGATTGTGCCCCCCCGCCTTTGGGAGAAGCTGTCCTGGACATGGGGATCCCTGGTACACAAGGAATCTTAATCAACTGTGATAAGAACCCCAGCCCCCTCCCCACCCCCTCCCTGCTGGTTCCTAGCTTTGGAAAGTCCTGCTTTTTGGTGTGAGGATACAAATGACAAGAGACACAGGATTCTTTCTGTTTTACATAAAAATTCCTGTAGTAATGTTTCCATTCAGCCTTTAGCCTGGGTAGCCTGGGTATATGATACCCAGATGCCAACACACAGGGAGGTTGGGCAGGGGAACAGCCAGATTGTTCCCTTATGTAGCCCTAAGTGTACCCTACACCCAGTGCCTGGTGCAACAAGCATGCAGAAAAGGTGGGTGCTTTGGAAACTTCTTCAGGACCACGCTTGGTCAGAGGAGCCTTTGGGAGGCCTGCAGTACAGACCCCCAATGCCAATCCAGACTTGAGAGGGGGAGGCAGGCAGACTTACTCTCACAGACCTTTGCATGAAGAAATTTCCCACCCCAGCCAGCAGCACCCCGTGCAACAAGCAGCAAGCACCCAGAAAAAAGTGGGAGGCTTTGCAACGGAGGCGGGCAGCACTGCTTATTTAACTCAACTCTCCTCCCCCAAAAACGCATGGCTCTCAAGCAAAGCCACCAACAAGTCTGCCCCAAAAAGCAACCCAGCACGACCCAAGAAAATAAACCAACCAAAATATCAAATCTTGTCCTAAAACACCACCTGGCAGTAAAGTAGTACTGAAAGGGCGGGATGGTAAAATTTTTCTGACATGCCCCCTAGCACATTTTACTAGTTATAGCATAATAAGCCATTATGTGGTAAATCACATCCATGTTACTGAATTAGTTGTCATAAACTAAGAAAGGAAAATTAAACCAGGAACATTTTTAGCGGGTAAATGCCGATTACATGGACAAGCGCCCTTAGATAACATACTCATTTAAAGTCATGCAGTGTTCGGTTATAACGTTGTTTGGCCACTGCCTGCTAGTAGGTAACTACTGCAATGTAACTGGATTCGCTTAACATCATTTTCCTTAAAGTCACATTTTTCAAAAATGTGTAACTATGGCATTAAGTGAGGAGTAGCTGTATTATCAGACTTAACTGATTTAGGTTAAATCAGTTTATTGAACTTCTATCCCAGATCCCCTCCAGATTCATGCTGTGTGCTCCAGCTGAGCAGGCATGTGTGCTCTAGTGCCTCCCCTTTAACACCTGTGGCTTCTGGCTTGGGTCACTGCAGGCATATGGCTGCACTTCCAGAACCAAAATTAATGTTTGTTCACTTGTAGGTTCAATCTATGCAGCTTAGACTAACTTGCAAAGATTGAATCGATTCAGCCTCGGGCTTTTTCATGGTCTGTATTTAGCCTAAATGCCCAACTACAACCAGAAAACTTCCAGCAAATCAGCTTCAATGGTGTTAGCTTCAATAGTTTTCTGAAATTCTTGGACAATCATTGGAAACTGGTCTGTATGTCTTTAGCCACCATGCAAAGCTGTAAGTGCAGTGTACGGGTGATGTATTTTTTATGAGGATTAAAATATTCATAAACAACAGAAGCTGAGCCAGCCAGAAATGTCCAGTTCAAAGAAATGGATTTAGATAGGCTAGATGGGCAGATAAAAGCACAGACCATTATGACACGTCAACATATATGCCATTCACAGTGTAATCCAGTCATGGGCAAGTAGCTAAGATCAGGCTTCTGATCTACAAATGGTACTTTTTTTGCGGAGCATCAGATGCCTTTTGCTGTCCTCTGTGTTGAAATGGTTCGTTCTCTCTTGAAATCAAACCTCTAGAGAATACTCATTCTGTGGATGCCCCAGCAAGTTTTTTGTACCAGGCTTCATGTTTTAACTTTAGGCTTGTTGGCGCGGTTATCTGAGAGAAGCAAAATCTAATTTTGTCAATGTACAAAGGATCTTTTCTTTTTCATTTTGGTTTTGTGGAAAGAAAGATATTTTGGTCTTGGAAATACAAAAGCCAGATTTCTGCCTTCCATACAGAGTTTCAGCATGGGAAACCTTTTTAGATTGTGAAAATAATATACTATTCAAATTTATAAGCTCAGTTTTGATGTGAGAAGCACACTGTTGTAATTTTGCTGTTTTGGTGGCAAGGAAGGATTGTTCACAGTGCAAAATGCTTCCCTCAGCTCCTAAATTTGTGAAAAATGAAACTATTATTATTTGTAAAGTGACCAGAAAAGACAAGTGATGTTTTACACAACTTCTTAGTAGTTGTGCTGGCAGGCAGAAGAACTATTCATTGATATGTAGATTGAACACAAAAGCCTTTATTTCCCATCTGTCTGGGTCACTTCCAAGGCCCAGTGCTATTCTTTGCTGTCATACAAGTAGTTCTCTCATTCCTGGTAGTCCAGTAAGGCTAGGGACAAAAGTTACACATACATTAGTTTAAGTGATCAGAAACAGGGTTAAGCCTGTAACAGAATAGAAGTTCATTGCACATAAACCAGTTTCAAAATGGCTGAAACTGGTTTAAGATAAACCTGGCTGAATGTAGTATCAGACTTAACTGATTTAGGTCAAATTAGTTTATGAAACTTCTGTCTCAGACTCCTTCCTGGTTCAAGTTAAATCAAAGTCTCCCAGCATTTTGCAGCCCTGGGCTGGCCTGTGCTGTCTACTCCAGAGAGAATGGCTGGCCCCACTCATCTACTTCATAGCTGGAGCAGTTAGGGCTGGCTCACTGGCTTCACTGCCCACCCCCCCGGCAAACTTCTGCTGGGGTCTGGAGTCAGGAAGGGGGGGTAAACTTCCTTTACCCTGAGTACAGAGCTGCTCTGTCCTGCTTAGTTAGCTGAGGCTGAGGACTACAAATGCCAGAGGCCCCTGGAAGCAAGAAGAAGAAGTTATGAGCAACCTTCAGAGTCCTGCTGCTGTGAGTCTGAACTGCAAATCCCAGAAACCTCATGAGCAGCAGGAAGAGGAAGGAAATACACAGTCCATTCTGGCTACGTGCCAGAGAGCCATGCTGTAGCACACTCTGGCTGCTGGATTGAGCCACTACATTTTGTTCTTGGATATCTGCTCGTGGCTTCCACTGAAGTGCTATTTCAAAAATAATTTTGTCTGTATAAGAAATGGAACCTAGACATTTTCCAAACTCATTAGAAGTTGATCCCATCTTCTTAACTCTATACACAGCAGAAATCAAATGTAACATAGACTTTGATCATATTGTTATTTTAAAAACAAGCATGAAGGGAACTATATCATTCAAGTCTTCTAAGTGTGGATACCCCTGTGGATCCAGTGGGCTTCCACTCATAGATAGTTTGCAAGCTCAGATCAGGAATTTCAAAGGTGCTTTTTGGAACCATATGTCCACAGGTTTCTCTTCACACTAAGATATGCAATTTCTTTTCCATTACATTGGTGCAAGTGTCCTGATTTCAGAAAACTGGTGCAGCAGAGAAGTTCACCCCGAATATCTGTTTTTTTTTCTAAACTATGATATCTACTTCAAATTCTATCTTGAAATTTGTTGAGAAATCAAGGGATTCTGAGCAGAGCAATAAATACATGTAGGTTGAGATTTCTCAAAGTCATTTATGGGATTTGGGAACCCAGTTCCTAAAAATTTCAATCCCTTAACCCAGGTTTGTGAATCTCAGACATAATATTTTTAGTTTTATTTGCAATCCCCAAACAAAAAATAGTCTCCACAAAAATAAATGTCTTCAAAGAAGCACATAATATTGAAAATATTAAGAGAACAAGAAATATCAGAATGTATTTTATAGTCTAAATCTCTTACAATCCTGTTGGTAAACTGGCTGGTTGTAGAAGAAAGCTGTACAGTGGTGGATCTTGAGAGCATTGAATAAGTACTTTAAAAAAGAAAAGTATGTCCCAGATACTTAATATGCTGAGGACTACCTGTAATAATTAAGAGAACTAATTTTGCCTTGGGTAATGCAAATATGGAGCAATTCAGTAATTTGCAAGGGTGTGAAAAAGGGGCATAAGTACATGGATTTCTCTTGTAAGCATTGTCTTATTATTTCTACTAAATAAATCAAGGAATGTTCACTGTCAAGAGTTGTTTGCTCACCTGTAACTTTCCTTTGCAGGTACATAGTGTTACATCCTTGCAGTTCTCTATTTGTTGTGAAGCTGGGGTGGGGAAGTAGTTTACTCCCTAATGTTAGGCAATCTACAGGATATGCCAGAGAGCAGGAACTCTCTTGTAGAGTCCTGACTCTGACATAGTGGGTGCTGACAGATGTTCATGCCCCTGCTTTAACTCATGGTGCTTTACATAAAGTGTTATGAGTTAGAACACCACCTCCAATCCAACACATGTTCACCTGTTGGGTTGGGGGGCGGGGTGGGAAACAGGACTGAGTCTGCCTTCAGGAGTCCGAGGAGCCTGCCTGCAACTGAAGAGCCACCTCTCTCCCCCAACGCATCCCCCCCTGCCTCCACCCCCGCCAGCTCTGAGGCTTTCTTCAGGAAGTTAGCGGGGAGGGGGAGTGAACTGCCAGCTGGCCAGCCTGACCTGAGCTGGAAAGGGAAAGTTGCGGGGGGGGGGGGGGGGGGGGGGGGTGGGGGG
>NW_017728994.1:13937812-13950084 GCF_001723915.1 Gavialis gangeticus | reverse complement strand
CCGGGGGCGGCCCGGCCCGGGGGTGAAAGGGAAAAGTGGGGGGGGGGGGGGGAGGGGGGAGGTTGTGAGGTGGTACAGTGCCTTCATTTGATCCTTCATTTGATGAGGGTTCATTTGTCATGTGATCAGCCACTTTAAAAGCACGCTGCAGCTGTGTACAACTGTACAGCACTTTCAGGGGGCTGATTGCATGACAAACATGACTTCTGTCTACACCCAGTTTTTCAGGAATACACCAGATCTCAGATTCACAGAGGCAGAAACTGTTGTTTAGACACCTCCTGTCTACATGTCACTCAGTAGATTCTCCTTTTTCTCTCACAGGGTGATTGCACCAGGAGCCATGACACCACTAACTAGGTTTCCCAGAGCCTATTCATCACCTGGATACTCATACAGAGATGGCACAATTCTGAGATGGACCAAGTGTGCTAGAGATTAAGTATAATTGTCTCCATTTTACTGATGAACTGTAGGTATAAAGAGTTTAAGTGGCTTGCCCAACATTTCACAGTTAGGAATTGATCCCCTGAATTGCAATCTGGTGTCTTAAAACCACACTTGTTTTCTTTTCTCTCAATCAGGGACGTATCCTTTGCTTCAGCCACTCCTACATGCACCCATAAAATTCTTGCTGTGCACTTGTATTGGGGAATTCCTGGGTTCTCTATGAGAAGGCTGATTGTGAGGTGAGCACAGCAGTCTTCTGTGCCAGTGCAGGTGGGTAAGATCTGCTCATAGAAGTTGTGCCTCTATTTATCGGATGTTTTCCTATATCCAGTCAGATGATACATCTGAGCTATCACTATTGATATGTCACTAGCAAAAATGAAATACTTGCTGAAGCCATTTGACATGCTTTTTTGTTTAAATTGGTAAAATAGCCATACGCATGAGAAAGAAAGGGGAAAATAAAAGAAATCCCCTCCCCAATGAAATTTTGACCCGACCTTGATTATTTATCCCGTTGTACTTTATAAACTGTTTATAGTATGGAGATCATTTTGTGCTGATTTAGTTGTTTTTAGATTGTACTATTATAGGCAAGTTTAAAAACTGCTGCATCACACCTAGTTCATTAGACGTGATCTTCATGTGACACCAGCATAATGCAGGGATATCACTGAAAGTAGTGGTATGCTCTCATTTAACAATCTAAATGAGATCAGACCTTTGTCTCAAGTAAGGGTTTAAGTTTGATTTTAATAAGGGAGGTCATGTATAACTAAACACCCATTTACTGCCAAATTTATTTGTTAAATGTTGGATGTTAAACAACTATTAATTTTGTTGTCTTTACTAGAATAATGCAATCTCTATCACATGGAATAGCATCAGATGTTATGGAGCATGTTTTAAATAATGAATTGGCATTTGCTTAATTTACAGTCTTATCTTGCTGAAATCTAAAATAAATGTATATTTAACCAAAGAGCAAGCAAAGAGAGATGGAACTTTATATTTTTCCAGGCAAAATTACTGAAGAAATATACATGGCTGAACCAGAGACCTAGGGATTTTACTAGGTAGTTCATTATACCTTCTCTCATATAAAAGCAGGAGGACTATTCTGGTAGATTATGTTGCTACTTATTAACAATGAAGATGGGGCACAGATTAAAATCAAGATTGCACACTGCATGCCAGCAGTTTTGTCCAGAAGGGGAGAATTGTTTTCAAAAAAGGATGGAGGTGAAAAGGTGAGTCTTTGCATAATTAATTGAAAAAGGGGTGAATGGCTAATGCTTGCAAATGAAATATAATTTGATATAAAACAAGCTTTAAGACCAAAATCTTAATTAATAATTATAAAGTAATATAATGACTGTACTTGACAGATGAAAATAATGTAAAGCTGAGGTTATGGATTGCTATTTCAGTTGTCAAAATGTGTATTCAAAGCTCATGGCAAGTGCTGAAATGACAATTACTGGACACTAAAGTACTGTGATTCAGAACAGGCATCAGCTTCTGAGGTTTTTCCTCTCTGCCCACACAATGCACTTCAAGAACAAGAATGAAGCAAAAGGTAAAAGCAAAGATAGTCATAGTGGGTATGTGCAGACATTATACTTTGACCTAACTAGGATTAAGTCAATCAAAGGGCTGAAATGTACATACATTAAGGGAGTTTAGACCAGGCAACAAATGGCTGGCCCAACTTAACTTAGTTCCCCCAAGGAGATGTACTAAGTAGATTGGGCTAACCCATGCCCCATCTAACTAAACATGTTCACATGTTCGGAGTGCGGCTCTGGGGCTGGGGAAGCCTAGCTGCTCTGCCCAGTTCTAGGTTTGCACTTTTTCTACCTTCCCCACCCTGACTGGGCTATTTTAGCCCTTCTGAATCCCCATCCACAGATCTGCTAGCCCCTCCAGTCTCATCAGCCCCCCACCCTGACAGCCACCAAACACCGCTGCAGATCCACTAGTCTCCTCATCTCCCTCCACAATTTATTTACTTATATTGTATTCCAGATGTGGCTCCCAGCTCTGGAAAATGTGCAAAAGCAGGACCTGGTTTGGCTTAAAGTAAGTCATGTGATCATATGTTGTGTCCTAGGAACAGCACACACCCTCTCAATTAGTATTCAGTCCTTGGTTTTCCTGCTGATTGCAAACCATAATGCCATCTCTGATGTGAATGTGCATTCACTAGGAATGAACTGATTCATCAGATCACTTTACAAGTCACCATCACCAAAAGAATATCCTGTTAATTTCCTTTATTTACTGTAGTTTTGGTCTAGGATGTAAGAGTGACCATTTTGTTTTGAATTCCTTTGAGGGCTCCAAACCCTTTAGCCAGTTTTTGTTTTAAAATGATCAGGCACTTGTAGCCTCACCCTACATAGAGTGAGGCCTAGAAAACCAAGGTAGGTGTTGTAAGGAAGCTTATGTTATATTATTGTTAAAGACAAATTATTAAAACAAAAACTCACCTTCCATCTATCTTAAACCTGCAACTGGTACATCCATGAAAGCAGCAAACCCATGTCTGTTACTACAGTTCTGCAGAAAATATAGTTATAATAACAAAGATCCTGGTTTTCTGTTTAAAAATCACAGATTCTCTGATAAAAATTGCAAATTCTCTTATTAAAACCCCCCAAATCTGCATTTTCTCCTCCTTGCTGCCCTCCGCCTGATGCCTCCACAGCCCAGTGAGCAGGACCCAATGTCGAAGGGCAGAAGGGCAAAGCAAGGTGGTGAGGCTTGGTGTTGCTGCTGGGAGCCCTGCATCACCTTGGCAAGGCACCTGCTGCCAACCCCACTGCTGATGAGGCAGCATGAGGCTCCCCACCCAGCCCCACTATGCCCTGCCACTCTGGGTCCCATCCACTTGGCTATGGAGGCCCCAGTTGGAGGGCAGTAAGGTGGGGAGCCCCGAGCCCTCAGTGGACAGCCTACCCCTTTCCCACGTACAAATCTGGTGGGCACATGCCTCCCATGCCTTCTCCAGGAATGTGTGCAAGGGCAGGGAGTGAAGCCATCCGCCCCCCACCGCCTCCTGGATGAGCTGCCCATAGCTCCATCCCACTCCCTGCCCAGGCCCCAAGCCCCAAGCCCCACGTATCATCCCGGCTGGGCAGCAGCCCTAGCCCCAGTCCCAGCCTTGCCCAGCACCCTCCCTCACTACGGGAGCATCAATCCCACCCCCGATTTAACGGAGGGGAGCTGAGGGAGCTTCTCTCCAGGCTGTGTGGCTGCCATGCACATGTATGAGTATGCATGTGGTGCCCCCTGCCTAACCACTCTCCTTCCACTCCCTGCAGCCCCTTTCAGGCTGGAACTCTGCAAGCCTGGAAGGGGAAACCTGCCTTTCTCCATGTTTTTCTCCTTAAAAAGAAAAAAATCCTGGTTTTTCTCCTTAAAAAGAGAAAAACTGGGTTTTTCTCTTTAAAATGAGAAAATCTGGGTGTTATGACATTTTTACATGGTCAATGGAAACCCAGATCAGTGGTTATAAAGCAGCATCCTATTGGGTTAAGTGTATTTCTTATGTAACCCCAGTGAAATTAATTGTTATTGGGAACATACATTTGACCTACTGTGCCTACAAATGGTGATTCACTGGATTGGCCATACCTTTTGAGTTTAGACTATGAATGAAAGAGCTACTAATGTGCAAGAAACAGGCATCTTGTTACATCATCTATTTCATTAAAAGTGTAGGAGGCTACCTTGGAGATGACCTTCATTTCTTATTATTTACGCTTTGCTCCATGGCAACATTCTTCTTGCTGAGTTGTTTATTGTGAGAAAAGGCCCAAACATAAACAAGATGCCCTTATAGTGGAGCAGCAATGTTTTCAGTCTCTTATCTTCCTCTACTCCCATTGGGTTTTGTGATTTTTAATCTGACAGTAATTGCTATTTTTTAAAAAACAAAAGAGTAGTAGACTCTTGTACTACTCAATTTACAGATAGTTTTTTTATAAAAAATAATCTTTA
The DNA here is from genome assembly GCF_001723915.1 of Gavialis gangeticus. NCBI lineage: Eukaryota > Metazoa > Chordata > Crocodylia > Gavialidae > Gavialis > Gavialis gangeticus. The sequence continues at coordinate 13,945,629 of NW_017728994.1, read as the reverse complement.
AATTCTGGCCTCCAGTCTCAGGGAGGAAGCACAAATCTAGCTTTTTCTTCTGAATATGCATGAAGGGACAGCTGAAAGTAGTCTATTTTAAAAAAGAAAAGAGGAAAATAAAAATATTTTGATTTCCCCAAATGAGCCAAACTGAAGGTTTACAATGCTTTGGCTAACTACTTTTGTGTTACTGTTGTAATTCAGACTTCTAGGGCCAATTCCATTTGGTTCCATTTCATTGGGTATAAATGATTTGCATATCTCTAGATACATGATAGATCACATTTTCTTTCCTAAGCATCTTACAGTCACAACGCAGACAAAGGGCTAAAAGAGCAAGCCCCAGATAATGGAGGATGAATGGTAGAAAGGTTTAAAGAAGTAAGTAGTTACTGTGATTGGTCAGATATCTTAGCCGTTATGATAGCATTTTCTGGTGTTCCAGGATCAAGTTGGGTACAAAACTGGTGCTACAAGTGTGAAGGTCTAAGAGAACAGGAGAACTGAAGAAAAGAAACTGAGTGGTGGCATTGAGAGTAAATTTTCAGATTGGAACCGTACTTAAATAAGTAGCTTGGTGCAAAGAAGTTTAAGCCAGGATATTATCACTTTGAATACAGAATTTGTTATATTTAACAGATAGATCATATCCAAATAATGATCAGTTATCTAATACTGTTCAAATTACCATCAGATCCATGACTGTGCCTTGCTTTAGAAGGTCCTCTTTGGTTATGCCTTTTCTAGGCTTCATATGTATATATATTTAAACACACACACAGAGTATCTTGAATAAACATTTTTGATCCAATCTGGTACCTTTGTATTACAAAAAATATCCATTAATATTATAACCATTTTTATGTTTTATACAATGGGAGGAGAATGGGAGGAGACCATATCTTCACAAATATTTTGTACAGTGAGATTCAAGATGGCTCGAGAAAGCACAGTTGTCCTCTCTGGTTATACCACAGTGGCTGCAAAAATTACATGAAGCCATTCAACATCAGTGTAGAAAGCTGCTACAAGTACATAGAATCCTGCCCCATCTGGAATGAACATCCTGCCCTGGGTGCAGCTCAACATGAATCATCTTTGATCCAGATGATAGAAGCAAAGTGAGAAAGAAGGAAGTAGTATGCTTAACTTAGACTCCAATTCAGACAACACATGAATCTGTAATAAACTGTGTCACTCTTGAATTGGGCTTGTCAGCCACAAGCAGATTTGCCAGCTGCCTGACTAGACCTCTTATACATGCACCATGATCCAGAGGATCTACAGTTGCCTACTCTTATTTTTCATAACATTTCTAGAAATAGTTTGATGATCTCGTACTCTATAGACTGCTACATCTCTTATACAGTTTGAGTAACATTCTCCTGCTTTTCTCTATTTTGAGCAAGATTTACATCATCCTTAAGGCTCCAAAAAGCAACTCTCATTTCATGCAAGCCTAAAGTTCAGCCACTTCTTTTGCTACGAACTTCCAACCATTGCAGGAATTTTGTTTAGCTTAGCACAACTACCTATTTAAAACTTCTAGAGTTACTAACACATTTTGCCTATAGAAGCATCCATGCAACACATTTTTGAGAATATTTTAGTTCACGTGACCCTTAAGCACTTGTTTTCCATTACCAGGAACCAATATCAGGAGAATTACTGCAGTGCAGAAGATGACCCTCTGGTAGCAAGAATCCGGGAAGAATGTAACTAACATAGATTGTGCGTGTTATCAGAAACATACTAGCAGTATATTAATAGTACACCATATCACACACCTTCACCTGTTTTAAGTGAGCACAGGGTTGAAAACTATTTTCTCTTGGGAAATCCCTTTTAAATTTCAACCGTTTGGTGCAATCAGTCCATTCCAAAGGCAAACTATATGCTTCTTTTTAGAAGCACTTTTATATGTCTCAGGGATGCAAGTCATTTCTAGCTGAGATGATTTAGCAGTGTCCGAAGGAGCTTGATTCCATCTGAGGCAGAGAAATCATCTTGGCCTTCCCTTCAGTTTGATAGATGAATTTTAATAAGGAGCCCTTGGGAGCTTCCCAAGTTCTCCCTTCAGCACATCAATTACATTAAGTGTCTGATCCTGCCTAATGTGGTAGGAGTGGTGCTTTTTTCATGTAGGTTTTCCTGTTGAAGTAACTCTCTGTGTGGGGCACTTCGCACCATGCAGCATCAGGCCTTTTATTAGCGCTAGATTAGTCATGTGAAATATAAATAAAGTTTTAATTTGCTACTAAAGCTGATGCTAGTTCTACCAAAGGGCTTGTGCTTTTCTTTTTTTAAGATGGTAAGTGGCAGAGCTTTATCTGATTTTGCACATTAAAGCCCCCATTTGCAATTTCATTGTCTGACCAGGAAAATTCAGGCTCTTTCAATCTATCTACCCACTTCTTACAATCTTCATCTGAAGTGCTCTGCTGTGAGACTCATTAATATGAAACTGATTAACAAATAATATGGTACAAATGGAGGGCTACATTGCTGAGCAAATAAGAACTGGTTGCTGCTGCTTCCCAAATGCCTGAATCGTAGTTAGTATGACTCATACAAACAGAGCTTTTCATTATTATTTTAACATTGTTCATCTTTTAGCATTAAAGGGTATTTGCTCTAAATTCAGATATGGATTCAGTGTAGTAAAATGCTGTTGTTTTATTTTGCATAGAAAGAAAATGGAACATTTTTGCCTGTAGTTTGTGTGAGTACAAAATAAATATTCAGTATTTTTACTGAAGTCTTCTGTTTTCATGGTTAGCGTGACATTGTTAACTATAAAATATGTATGTGGATTTTCAGATGTGTAAAATGAATGCATTATTTGCATAAAAGTTCCATGTGAAAACCTCAGTCCTAGTCAGGGGCGGTATTGTGCTAGGCTCTGTACAAAACTACTGCCATGTCCCTGCCCCAAAGAGCTTGCTTATTTTTAAGCAAGACAGGGATGGAGTGTAGCAAGGCATACAGTTACATACACTAACTGGGTGTGCCATCTGATTCTTTACAGGCACTGGAAAAGTTTAGAAGTGAACATTGGTTATCTCAGACTGGCCCTTAACCTAGCTCTCATTTGTCAGTTCATGTCCTGCGGAAGCAGAAAGAGATGTTGGATTGGATATTTCATGTGTAAGGAATGGAATGAATGAAAGCCAGCTGATCTTTATGGGAGAAATGGACTAAATGGCATCACTAATGGATTTAGGAGAATGAGGACAGCTGGAATGGATTAGTGAAGAGGGTCAGAGTCAGTAAGGTATTTCAAGGCGTGAACAAGAATTCAATATGCAATCCATTTGGAGTCGATAAGAACAATGTGGATGTTAGCATGTAGCAAACCCCCTCAGGTTTTTCTTTTTTTTTAAACTTAAAAATGCATTCCCTCTCCATCCCCAACCTTTTCTGACTTTCTCTCTGCCCTTTCTATCCCATATAAATGATTACAAATAATACTAGGTAAGCTAAGATAAGTTCTTACAGTCCCTCACAGTAACAAGCCCCTTTTATACAGTAGTGTTTTATTATCTTTGTACTGATTTTTACTGTTTTATATTGCATTATATTATGATTTAGGTCTATGTCTGTAATGTCAAATAATGTAAAGTTTCCATTCTGTATGTCAAGCCTTGATCTTGTGTCCTTTGCCCAGGTGTAACCTATGTTGTAACTGTGACTCAAGTCTAACCAGTCTCATGTAAATTGGTTCCTGAATGAATGGAAATGAATGAGGGTGCTTGAGGTACAATGGTAGCAGGCCTCTACTGAATGATCAACTACCGGACCATTGCCTTGCATTGACTCACCCAGGAAACACGGACCTCACCCAGGAACAGAACAGAAACCCAGCATTTGAAAGACAAAGGCTGCTGCAAAAACCAGACAACCCACCATTGCAACATAGACTCCTGGAACTACATGTCCTTGCCTGGAGTGTACATGCTCAGTGCACCAGGGTGGACCCTTGCCTGAGCATGCCCCAGCCACTAGGATCATAGAAGGTCTGCCCTTCTATGAGAAGGGTAGTGAAGACAGACCCAGTGGGACTGCCTCTCCATCTGGACCAGCACTACACCATGCCACCCAGAGACTCTGCCGGCGACCCTCTCTGGACAACACCTTGCTGGAGAAGACCCCTACTGGCCACCGAGAATCAACTCACATCCCAGGATAGGTAGCTATCACCCACCTTTCTTCCCTAAGCAAAGGATCTGGACTTTGTCCCTACACACTTTAACTTCAATCCCTCCACCAAGAATTTTTCTCTCCTGCTACCATTGTGTGGGTGCGTGTGTGAGTGCTTGTGTGTGTGTGTGCGTGCGCGCACGTGTGTGGGAACCAATAATTTTGTGGTCTGTATAGTGCATTGCTTGTTTAATAAAACTGTTAATTTGGAAGTCCAAGTTGGGTTTTGTCTTACTGACCTCCTAGCCCTGCTCCAGTCTCTGCTTTCTGCCCCTCTGATCTTCCTCCTGTGTCTCTCTCTCTCTCCAATGAACCTTAAGTTACCCCAGCTCCAGTATGCCAGTCCTAATCCCGGCCCCGGCAACTTTCACTCCTGACACTTCTACTCTCTTATTTTTCCCTCTCTCATCTTAACCCCCACCCATCTCCCTCCTTCTGGAAATCTTTGACCCTTGACTACCACTCCCATAGTCACCAAGCATGCTAATTTGTTGATAGAAGAGCATTCTGTTGCTTGCATTTATTGACAGCAGCTTTCAAATTAATCTAGAAATGTTGCCACAGGTTATTCCTTGACTCTTCTTTCTCTACTTATTCTCCTCTTGTAAATATAGGTCTGGTCATGCCACTGCTTTCATCAGTCTTTTTCCTTGGCTATATTTCTGTATTCTCAATTTTGATCAGCTCTACAGTACCTTATTGAAGAACAGAACTGTTAAGTGCAAATCCTATAGGACTATTTGTCCTAAGGCAGAGGTGTCTAAGGGCATCTATACACATTCTCCAAGGTGGAGGTTGGACTGCTTTAATTAGAGTGGCTCTGAGAGCTGCTCTAATTGAAGTGCCTGCAGCGTCACATGTATTAAGCATCCCATGCTTCAAAATGGTGGCAGGGGCACTTAACTAAGGTGCATGCAATGAGCTTTAGTTAAAGTGCCCCTGCTGCCATTTTGAATGTGGGGGTACTGAATACATGTGACACACAGGCTGCTGGAGTGTGTTAATTAGCACACTCCAGCAGGCTTGTAGTGATGACTGCAAATTAGCATGTGTGAGAGCAGAGGTTGCTCATGTGTATAGATGCCCTAAAATACAGTCTTGGTTTGGATCTGGCCCATATAGCCACATCATCTGGCTTCCAGGTGTGGCCCTACACAGGGCCAGTCCAGGATGCCCCACTGCATGCTGGATCTAGCACCCAGAGTGCCTGCTCTAGCTGATCCAGGGTACATGCTGTATACAGCACAGGTTCTAGAGCAGACACCATATGCAGCGCAGTGCCAGCCTGACCAGAGTGGGCACTGGATACAGCATACAGGTTTCCCTCAATTTATGTGGGTTCTGTATATGTGAATTTGCTCTTATGCAGTGACCCTTTCTATACCCAAAATCTATTATATGTGAGGTAAATTTACTCTTATGCAATCAGCATAGCTGCCCCTCCCCCAAACAGGTAAGTCTGTGGGGGGATGGGAAAGGGATGTGGGGCTGGGGCCCCACTCCCCCCAGCCCCTGCTGCAGCTACTTTGGGAGCAGCCAACACCAGCGGCCTGCAGCCACTGGGCTGGACCAGGCCCTGAACACCTTCCCTCCCCCGCCAGGGGCTCCGCTTCTCCCCACTCACCCCAGTTCCTGGGCTGCACAGTGCAGTGGTGTAGGCAGGAGGTGTTTGCCATTCCTGGGTCTGCTGCAGCAGGAGCTGGGGTAAGTGGAGACAAGTGGAGCCCCAGGGGGGTTGGGGCACACTTAAGCCCAGCAGCAGCAGGCAGCTGATATTAGCCAGTCCTAGGGCCACTGCAGCAGGGGCTGGGGTGAGTGGGGAGAAGCAAAGGCCCGGGGCTGTAGCACGGAGCAAAGTGGAGGAAACTGTCAGTGGGTGTGGGGCAGAGGTTGGGAGGCCATGGCTCTTGCTGCTATGTGCACCCTGGGAGTGCAGCGGCCTTGGGGGCTGCACCGGGCTCTTCCTGGGGTGCACATGCCCCCAGATCTGCATGCAGAATGAGAGTAGGCTGCCTCTGCAGGCTGGGGCCAGTGGCAGCACTGGGCTCTTCCCAGTGCTCAGTGGTGGTGCTGAAAGGGCAGGTTGGGGATGTTTATGGTGAATTTTGGGGTGGCAGCAGCCCCCCTCCCAGTGCCACCATCCACTCTGAGTGCCAGGAAGAGCCCAGTGCCACTGCTGGCTTCAGCCTGCAGCAGCATCCTGCTCTTGTCCCACACGCAGATCTGGGGGCACCCCATCCCCCCGAGAAGAGCCTGGTGCAGCCCCAGATCCTGCAGCCCTCCTAGGGTATGCATAGCAGCAAGAGCCACATCCCCATGCCCCAGACCCACTTACAGTTTTCTCCACTTTGCTCCCTGTTGCAGCTCTGGGAGTGGTCAATGGGATGCACCACACTCCTACCCCCACCCCTTCCCTAGTCCCAGCCTTACTCCCTCCCTCCCTGCCATGGGAACATATTCCTATCTCTTACATTGTAAACTGGGTTCCCTTTATGCAAATTCGATTTATGCACAGTTTTCCGGGAATGCATATACCGCATAAATCGAGGGAAACCTGTACTGTGGCAGAAAGGGGTTCTGTGGGTCCCCCACATGCTGGATCCATTCTGGCTGGTCTGGGACTGTGCTGCACATGGAACCCATTCCACCTGATCAGATCCTGCACTACACATGGTTTCCAGCCCATAGCTCAGGAGCAGAAATTATGTACTACTTATATTCTGATCTGGCCAGAGCAGGTGCCATGTGTGATGCAGTCTTGGACCATCTGGAGCAAGCATCACAGGTGCTTAATCCAGTATGCAGGAAGGTAGTGGTGGTGGTGGTGGGGGGTGTCTGTGGACCCATTCCAGTCCATGAGGCTGGCTCCACATCATTCATTTGGCGCATGGACTAATCCTGGTCCACTCATCTTATCTGCAGGGCCTCTTGTAAGGTATTACAGGGATTCTAAATGGAAAAGTGGAAAGGCCTTATATAGTCTTGATTCTTGTTTTTGGAACATTTTATTAGTTCATACACATTAAGACTAAGAAACATTATTTAAAATTCCCTTCTGTAGGTAGATTTCTCTTTAGGCTCTACTTGTATAACACCTTGGATTATCTGCTATGCATACTATGTACTGAAAGGAAAATTTATCCCTGCAATTCTAAAGCCAATAAAGGACCAGGATATTGCAGCTCACTTAATTAATGCTACGTTTTACAGTCTATTTTAAGCTGCCTTGCTTCATTCTGAACCATTTCATCTGTTTCCAGAAATGCAAGTTAATCATATCTGATTGCTTGTTGTAATCTCTAATTAACTGGGGTGCAAACCATTTAGCAATATTTGCCAGGTGCTATGTCCTTTAAAAAGAGCTGCTTGGTGAACACATACCTAAAGCATAATAGTTATGTAAATTTATCACCAAGAATATTTTGAATTCATGATCAACTATTTTTTATTTCTTTTTTTCCTCTGGCTAATTAACTATGTTGACTTAAACAGATGTGAAGTATGTGATTTTATTTTCTTTGCTGCCAAACTATCATTTACCATTACGCTATGTTTTATTTGAAAAGAATAAAGACTTTATATTTAAGGTCTTTATTGAAAATTGCTTTGGTGTTAAAATTGGTTAC
>NW_017728994.1:13936738-13937802 GCF_001723915.1 Gavialis gangeticus | reverse complement strand
CACAGCAAGGGAGGGATTGGGGCTGGGACAAGCTGCCCAGATGAGGCAGGGGGCACAGCACTCAGGGAAGGGGGCTTCCGCCACTGTGCGCTGCCGTGCACCGACGATGCAGGAGGACATGGGAGCGGGCATGTGCCCCTGGATCTACATGGGCTGGGCTGGGCTGGGCTGTTCTCCAGATGGGCAGTGGAAGGTGCTGGGAGCAAGGGCTACGCTCACTCAGGCTTTCTGTGCCTCCCAAACAAACCATGGCTTTGGCCTGGCTGAGTGAGCAGCAGCAGGGCATGGGGGTGGGTGTGTGCACCCAGATCAGAGCGGGGCTGGCAGCAGGGGCTGTGGGGAATGTTAGGGTGGCTGCAGTCCCCCCATAGCCCCCGCTCCACTGTGCTCTACAGAATGGGTGGAGCCAGGGCTGCACTACAAGCTGCAGCTGGGACTAGCCACCTGGAGCGCAGCCCTGGCTTCACCTATGCCATGGGGCGCAGTTCAGAGGCGGGCAGCTGACACTAGCGTCCTGGAGTGCAGCATGGCCCATCCCACCCTATACAGATCTGGGACCACATACCCGCTCCCATGCCCTTATGAATCGGCAATGCATGGCGGCATGCAGTGGTGAGAACCCCCCTCCGTGAGTCCTGTGCCCCCACTGCTGCCCAGCTGGGGAGAAGCTGCTGCTCATCCCTGAGGTGTTGGAAGGCCAAGCTGGCTCCTGCCACTGTGCTCCACTTGTCTGGAGGCAGTGCAGTGGCTCAGTCTCATGCCGGCCCCGCACCAGCTCAGCAAGTGGCAACAGGGCATAGCCCCTGCTCCCATAGCCTTCTGCCTTTCGCCCAGCACATCCCTGACCCTGCCCACCCCACACAGATCCTGGGGAACATGTCCCCACCCTGTGCCCTCCCAGACTGCTGTTGGGAGGAGCAGTGAGAGCCGCTGGACAAGCCACCACATGAGCAACTCCCAGACTGGCAGTGTGCAGCGGCGTGAGCCATCCCACTCCCTCCCTGGGCAGCGCTTGCCCCAGCCCCAGCCCCAATCCCTCCCTTGCTGTTGGGGCATTGATCTGC
>NW_017728994.1:13935500-13936727 GCF_001723915.1 Gavialis gangeticus | reverse complement strand
GTGTCTGTGGACCCATTCCAGTCCATGAGGCTGGCTCCACATCATTCATTTGGCGCATGGACTAATCCTGGTCCACTCATCTTATCTGCAGGGCCTCTTGTAAGGTATTACAGGGATTCTAAATGGAAAAGTGGAAAGGCCTTATATAGTCTTGATTCTTGTTTTTGGAACATTTTATTAGTTCATACACATTAAGACTAAGAAACATTATTTAAAATTCCCTTCTGTAGGTAGATTTCTCTTTAGGCTCTACTTGTATAACACCTTGGATTATCTGCTATGCATACTATGTACTGAAAGGAAAATTTATCCCTGCAATTCTAAAGCCAATAAAGGACCAGGATATTGCAGCTCACTTAATTAATGCTACGTTTTACAGTCTATTTTAAGCTGCCTTGCTTCATTCTGAACCATTTCATCTGTTTCCAGAAATGCAAGTTAATCATATCTGATTGCTTGTTGTAATCTCTAATTAACTGGGGTGCAAACCATTTAGCAATATTTGCCAGGTGCTATGTCCTTTAAAAAGAGCTGCTTGGTGAACACATACCTAAAGCATAATAGTTATGTAAATTTATCACCAAGAATATTTTGAATTCATGATCAACTATTTTTTATTTCTTTTTTTCCTCTGGCTAATTAACTATGTTGACTTAAACAGATGTGAAGTATGTGATTTTATTTTCTTTGCTGCCAAACTATCATTTACCATTACGCTATGTTTTATTTGAAAAGAATAAAGACTTTATATTTAAGGTCTTTATTGAAAATTGCTTTGGTGTTAAAATTGGTTACTGGGATGAGACTGAAATTTTCAAGTAACTTCATGCGTAGCTACAAGAAACATAAGGAAAATTGTATGGAAATACACTAGTAGCCTTACAAAAGCTCTGGGATTTACTGCATTATAAAAGTTGGAAATAGTATTAGGATAGCCCTGTCACTGTATTTCTGGCATTCTTGGGGTTTTTTTCTAGTGATACAAGCATGTACATCAAGTGAGTAAATATGAATAATAGGCCTGTGCAAAGTGGCAAGTATTCAATTTGGATTTGGATGATTCGGAGGGAGTGATTCGGTTTGGTGATTTGAATCACTGTCCCAATTCGATTCGGCCAATTCAGATCCAAAGATTCAGTGCCGATTTGGCGATTTGGCCATAGACTAAATAGGCAACAGTCCTTGACTACACTGGACACAGCTGCCTCCAACTGGTAAGTCTGTTGT
>NW_017728994.1:13933758-13935489 GCF_001723915.1 Gavialis gangeticus | reverse complement strand
CAGTGACCCTTTCTATACCCAAAATCTATTATATGTGAGGTAAATTTACTCTTATGCAATCAGCATAGCTGCCCCTCCCCCAAACAGGTAAGTCTGTGGGGGGATGGGAAAGGGATGTGGGGCTGGGGCCCCACTCCCCCCAGCCCCTGCTGCAGCTACTTTGGGAGCAGCCAACACCAGCGGCCTGCAGCCACTGGGCTGGACCAGGCCCTGAACACCTTCCCTCCCCCGCCAGGGGCTCCGCTTCTCCCCACTCACCCCAGTTCCTGGGCTGCACAGTGCAGTGGTGTAGGCAGGAGGTGTTTGCCATTCCTGGGTCTGCTGCAGCAGGAGCTGGGGTAAGTGGAGACAAGTGGAGCCCCAGGGGGGTTGGGGCACACTTAAGCCCAGCAGCAGCAGGCAGCTGATATTAGCCAGTCCTAGGGCCACTGCAGCAGGGGCTGGGGTGAGTGGGGAGAAGCAAAGGCCCGGGGCTGTAGCACGGAGCAAAGTGGAGGAAACTGTCAGTGGGTGTGGGGCAGAGGTTGGGAGGCCATGGCTCTTGCTGCTATGTGCACCCTGGGAGTGCAGCGGCCTTGGGGGCTGCACCGGGCTCTTCCTGGGGTGCACATGCCCCCAGATCTGCATGCAGAATGAGAGTAGGCTGCCTCTGCAGGCTGGGGCCAGTGGCAGCACTGGGCTCTTCCCAGTGCTCAGTGGTGGTGCTGAAAGGGCAGGTTGGGGATGTTTATGGTGAATTTTGGGGTGGCAGCAGCCCCCCTCCCAGTGCCACCATCCACTCTGAGTGCCAGGAAGAGCCCAGTGCCACTGCTGGCTTCAGCCTGCAGCAGCATCCTGCTCTTGTCCCACACGCAGATCTGGGGGCACCCCATCCCCCCGAGAAGAGCCTGGTGCAGCCCCAGATCCTGCAGCCCTCCTAGGGTATGCATAGCAGCAAGAGCCACATCCCCATGCCCCAGACCCACTTACAGTTTTCTCCACTTTGCTCCCTGTTGCAGCTCTGGGAGTGGTCAATGGGATGCACCACACTCCTACCCCCACCCCTTCCCTAGTCCCAGCCTTACTCCCTCCCTCCCTGCCATGGGAACATATTCCTATCTCTTACATTGTAAACTGGGTTCCCTTTATGCAAATTCGATTTATGCACAGTTTTCCGGGAATGCATATACCGCATAAATCGAGGGAAACCTGTACTGTGGCAGAAAGGGGTTCTGTGGGTCCCCCACATGCTGGATCCATTCTGGCTGGTCTGGGACTGTGCTGCACATGGAACCCATTCCACCTGATCAGATCCTGCACTACACATGGTTTCCAGCCCATAGCTCAGGAGCAGAAATTATGTACTACTTATATTCTGATCTGGCCAGAGCAGGTGCCATGTGTGATGCAGTCTTGGACCATCTGGAGCAAGCATCACAGGTGCTTAATCCAGTATGCAGGAAGGTAGTGGTGGTGGTGGTGGGGGGTGTCTGTGGACCCATTCCAGTCCATGAGGCTGGCTCCACATCATTCATTTGGCGCATGGACTAATCCTGGTCCACTCATCTTATCTGCAGGGCCTCTTGTAAGGTATTACAGGGATTCTAAATGGAAAAGTGGAAAGGCCTTATATAGTCTTGATTCTTGTTTTTGGAACATTTTATTAGTTCATACACATTAAGACTAAGAAACATTATTTAAAATTCCCTTCTGTAGGTAGATTTCTCTTTAGGCTCTACTTGTATAACACCT
>NW_017728994.1:13925155-13928758 GCF_001723915.1 Gavialis gangeticus | reverse complement strand
CACCCCCACACACCTCTTCTCCCCGCTCCGCCCACCACAATAGATTTACCTGCTGGAAGCACCTATGTCCAGCATGGTTGAGGACTGCTGCTTGTTTAGTCTATGGGCGAATCTCCAAATCGGTGTTGAATCTTTTCTGAATCAATTCAGAGGCTTCTGATTCAATTCAGAGCTTTAAATGGGTCTCCCAGTTCAATTTGGATTTGGAGATTTGGCTGCTGAATCGGGCCAAATCTCCTCTGAATAGAATCAGCTACCAAAGCTTTGCATAGCCCTAATGAAGAATAGCAGGACTTCCCTGTGAATGAACCATACTTTATTAATCATGTTATTTCTGGAAAATGTCACAAGTGTGAGATTCAAAGATGAACATCAGCTTTAAACCTAGGAAAAACAAGAATCCCAGTTAAGGCACAGCATCCAGTCTAAGTATTGCTTCCCATGAGGTGACACATGGATCTCAGGCCACCAAATTCCTCTCCTGTCCTCTGCCTAATCTGACACAGGTCCACAGCTGAAGACATTTTTCTATTCATAAGCTTGCACATCCAGTTTTGTAACTCATAATCATTATTTCTGATTGATATTGCTTAGTTGTATTTTCTAGTAATTGGTATGGAACGCTGATAGGGTAGCTGAAATATTTGTCCAGTGATATTTATTCCTTTGCTGAAGTGTAATCAAGTAACAACTAAATGGTGGAAATACTTCAATTTATTTTATCTTCTGATTTTGTTCATGACATTTTTCAGAAAGCGTGCTGCTGAAAACTGTGGTATAATTAGTGTAGGTAGTAAAGTGATACAACTGAAACCCATTTGGTATTTAAACACTGAAGACCATGCCAATTTCAATTGTTATGGCTGAAGGACAGAAGTGTATGCATATTGTATTGTATTGCTTATATTGTGTAGCACTGCACATGGCTCAGTATACTTTGATATTCCAGTGTATTTAAATGGTTATGCAAAACAATAAGGAACTTCTTTCCAACTCATTGACTTCTGTTCCTGAAACAATCAGGGAATTAGTTTTAATGGTACATTGGACCAATAAATGCTCTCTTTCCTAGGAAAAAACTGTGCAGATCTTAAAGGAAAATGACCAGAGAATCATGTATTCACACCTTTCTTCCTACCTCTCTAAAGAGAAAGATAAGGAAAGGAGACTGCAGAGTCAGAGAAACTTGGCAGTTTATCACTGCCTGAACTAATCATCACTGATGTGTGGATATGAGAGTTACCTGCAGGAACACTAGCACATTTTAAGAAGGCATTTGAGACTGTAAAATGAGATTTGCTGCAACAGACCTGATAAACGTAATACTTGTTCTGCCAGGCACATTCTGAGAATTCTGTGTGCCCTGGGACATGTGAATACTAGAGGGGGACAAGCGTCCTATTTTCAGCCAGATTCGTAGAGGAATATTAGGAGTTACAAAGTATAATCCCTAATGTCGGGGAGCAAACGCTATCCAAGTCCCATGAGAATGAAGTCAGGCTTTTCTATGGAAATGTTCTATGGGGACTTTGTGTGGTTCAGGGTGTAGGTCCACCACCCCTGTCCTTTCTGTGGAACCAATAATTCTTCTCTTGAATTAAAATATGTTAGAGATTATCTACAGGTTGAAAAGCAAAGAGAGTTCAGTTAGGTTCTCTCCTTCCATGCATTTCTGCGCATTATTCTATTAAAAAGAAAAAAAAAGGTGAGGCAGGGAGAGAATGAGATTGGAAAGGTACACCTAGTTTGAAAGAAAGTTGCCAGTTTAATAGGGCAAACAAGCACATAGACAGAAGATTTCCACTATCAGGTTCGATCATATTTAACACTATTAGTGGGTTTAGGGCATGCCTACATGAATCACATTACTGCACAGTAGGGCTGTGAAAAATGGCTATGTCTCATTTCAATTTCAGATTCAGCCATTTTGGAGGAAAGTAATTCATTTTGGTGTTTCAGATCACTGTTCCATTTCAATTCAGCCCAATCTGTTTCGGAGTTTCAACACTGTTTCGGTGATTTGGCCATAGGTTATAATAGAGAATCACTAAAATGCCTATAACTTCATCATTCCTTGCCTGATTTGGATGAAAATGGCAAAGATGGTAGCCCCTTTTGAGGGTATGAAGGCTGACAGGTTTCAAGAAGATAAGTGCAGGGGGTTCTGTGAAACTGCACCTCAAATTGTTCAAAGCAAAACTCATGTCACGTATGTGTGTTAAGGAACAGTGGGATGAAAACAGCGGGCATGGTAGCCCCTTCTGAGGCCATGAAGCCTGCCAGGTTTCAAAAAGTTAGGTGCAGGGGTTTCTGTGAAACTGCACCTCAAACTGTTCAAAGCAAAACTCATGACATGTGTGACTTTGTGTGTGTGTTAAGTGCAGTAGAATCAAACCAGCAGGGATGGTAATCTGTAACAGGGGACCTTCCCAGTGCTGGTTAGATCTCCACCCACCCACCTGTTTCTGGGCCAACCACTCGCCCCTCTTTTTCCTCCCATGCCTTGATGGAAAATTGATTCAGATGCTTCCCAGGTGGAAAGCTGTCCATTTAGGTGTCTTGGGGTGACATCCATTCATGCTGGGAACTGAAATTGGGGTGGAGGGGACTGTCATGCTGGTGCTTGTCATGCTGGTGGTGCTGCGGATTATTATTACTGCTGGTGTTAGTGGTGGTGGAGCAGTTGCAGACACTGCTCCCACCCTCCTTGCTGCAACTAGCAGCAGAAGCCTCATGGCTGCTAGGGAAGAGGGTGCATCTAAGTTTGGGGGGGGGGGGTGCTTAAAGCTCTCCCTCTTCCCCCTCACACTCTCCTGTCATAAAACCTGGCACCTTCCTTTCCAGCATGCTTCATAATGTTTGCTGTGCTGGAAAATGTATGCGTGTGTTTGTGTGTGTGTGTGAGATATATCTTCTATGTATTTACTATATCTTCTTCTTCTATCTGGTTATTTTACTATATCTATGTGTTTACTATAACTTCTTCTATCTGCTTATTTGACAATATCTAATGTACTGCACAGTAAAGTGTCACTATCTACACATGTGCCTCATTTACTGCACAGTAAATTAGTCTACTGCAGGGGTTTTAAACCTTTTTTAGTCTAAGTACCCCCAGTGGCTGGACGCTGAGTGGGATGGGGAAGGGGGGTGGCACACAGCCAGACACTGAGTGGGGAAGCGGGTGGGGACAGAGTGCTGCTGCCTCCCAGGAGCAGGGCCGGGGTGGGATGGGGAAGCTCACCAGGCTGGGATGAGAGCAGCAGTGCCCCTCTGCAGGACAGAGAAGCTCACTGGGCTCATGGATGGCAGCAGTGACCACCGCGTATGAGCTTCCCCACCCTGCAGAGGGTGCTGCTGCCCCCCCCGGCTAACCCAGCCCTGCTCCGGCAGATAGTATATCTGCTATCCATAGGAATTTCAAGCTGGCTCCTAAGTGTCTGCTTACTCTCTAACCATATGTTTTTCCTGATTATCAATCAGTTTCCTGAGATATTCCAAACCAGATAACCCCTTGTCAATAGAAAAGACAATTATTTACACTATTAAGAATGCTTGGAAGAAGCTGAACTGAGGGTATAAAAATCTGTAAAAAGCAGCAAA
>NW_017728994.1:13899832-13919970 GCF_001723915.1 Gavialis gangeticus | reverse complement strand
TAGTCAAACTGGTAGTAACTGGGTATATTTTTCCTCCTCTACTTCTCCTTCCCCACTTGCTCTGCAGCAACGCTTCTTTTACCTAAGCTAAAGATCCCTGTGAAGCCCAAAAATACTGTGGGGTCTGCTCATCAAGAGGCTAAAGATTGGGACGTGCTGAGTTTGAAACACATAAGGGGATCAGCTTGTACAGGGTGATTGACCCAGTTTGGCTCAGACGTGCCCTAATGAACTGAATGCTGGCCCATGAGGGTGTCATCTGGACACCCAGCCAGATTCATAGGTATTCTGTTTAACTGTGTGCTTGTGTCTGACTGCAGTTATTGTTGCTCTGATGAACTGATTCTTGGCATATGAGGGTGTCAGCCTATCCATGCTGATCAACCCGGCTGGGTCAGGCGTGTCACATTAATCTGTGTGTGTGTGTGTGTGTGTATGTGTATGACTGATATGGTGACTGGAGGAACCCAGCCCCATTGAAACTGAGTCCTGCAAGATAGCTCCATTGGGGGTGAGGACTTGCAGAAGGGAGATATACAGCTCCATATAGAAACGCAAGTAACACAAGCAGCACATTGATAGAATTACTAAGACCCTAGAAACGTTTCCCTAATAAATGAGCACATCCCAAAGTGATGGGCAAATCTGGTAACAGTACTTGTAAATACAAGTACTATCCTGCTGCAGAATAAAAACCTGTGCAGCAGTGCACGTATAGACTCCGGTGGGATTGGCTGGGGTATGAGGGTGCTTCAGTGCAGGGACTATCTGCTGACTAGCTCCACACTGAAGCTCTCTTGTGCCCCAGCCAGACTATCCAAAACCACATTGAGCCAGAGGGAGCAGCTCCTGGCTGGCAGTCTGACCCCCGGGGTTCCTTGTCAGCTGGGGCTGCTCTGAGCTGGCTCCATGTGCCATGCTTGAATAAATTGCAGAAATTATTTCTCCACAGTTAATTGCTCCCAGGCGCACATTCAAATGGTGTGGCTAGGAGCAGTAAACTCAGGAGCAATAAGCTCTGCAGTTTATTCAGGCACTGTAATTGCATGTGGAGATGCACCCACAGGAAGGAAATTGATCCCTCTAAGCAGTTGCTTCACATTTAACATTGATACAGTTGATACTGTACAGAGACGTCATATGTTAAATAAGCATGTGCTCTCAAAGGAAGTCATCCAGTTTGGGGGGGATCATCACTTGAAAAGGGTTCATAAAAGGAAAATGTTTTAAGGCAAGATTACAGAATACAAAAGGGCATTGTTTAAAAGTAAGGGCATATGAAAAGGTGTCATATTTGAGAAGCAAGAAAGGGAAGTTCTTTGCTGCTGGGTACTTGGATGGGAAACTAAAGGAAAACTCCTGTGCTCTTGGTATTTTGTGACAGTAAATTCTACAGGTTAAATTACAGGTTAGACCAAAAAATATTTGTTAGCTACTTGTTTCAGTATCAGATTCCTCATACCCCAGCCAGCCCCACCAGAGTCTACACATGCACTGCTGCACAGGTTTTTATTCTGCAGCAGGATAGTACTTGTTTCAGTGTCAGATTCTTCCAGTGTCAGAAAGCATTAAAGGAGAGAATTAATGCTGCACACTGTCACACTTTACTGCAGAGGATTGCATTTTTTGGTGCATGAAGTGACTCTTTGTATGTGTGTAACATGTACTATGTGTACCTTTATGGAGACGGAAAGAGGAGTAATGATGCCTATATTTGTTCCTTTGCTCTGCCCTCTCTTTGCCTCTTTTCTTCTGCCTTGCCCTCCCATTTTGTTTTCCTTCCTGCTACCCCTTCCTCTTATTTTCTTGCCAAAAATTTATTTTCTCTGTATTGTGTTGCTTTCTTCTCCTCCTTTCTTGTTCCATCTTCTTAATTCTCAGTTATTTTTCTTAGAGCCACTAACTGAAGCTGCTTATCTGTCTTGCAGAGTCAACCTTTCTGTAGTCAGCATGTCCTGTGAGTGATATCCACAGGCATTGACTCAGCCATGCCCCAGAGAAATAGCACCAGTAAGTACCTTAAGAAAATTAAAAATCTCTTTCCTAGTTGCTTTTTGCTCAAGGATTGTCTTATTAACCAGATGTCAAATCTCAAGGAGATAATGCAGCTATAAAATATGGCAAAGTGTGCATTAGTAGGTTATTATGCATAGGAGGATGCTGAAAAAGCATACAGTATTACTCTTCTTTGAGGGAAAAGTAAAATTAGGTAAATAATCTATAACATATATGTAAAATACTATATAGGAATTGTTCAATGGGGTAAAACATGAAGCTTACTTAAACTGGATCTCCTCTGGGGAATGAACCTGACTCTTACATCCCTTTTACAGTGAGTTGGAAAGACTCATACTTCTTCCTGTCCTTGTGTGTCTCAGATTATGACCTTCCAGGCACTTACCTAGCCAGCCTTATTTGCCTGTGGGCTGCTAACCCTAAATTAGTAGGCTTTACCTCAGCTGCAATCAGTTTATCCTTCTAGCTTGACTGCACCTGTGCCTGGATGGCTTTTCTCCTAATGATCCCTGACTGCTTCCTTGATTCTCTTTTATCTGTAGCCTTGTGTTGTGTTTAGGCAGGAACCAGTTGCCCGGTTCACTGATCCACTGCCAGTTCTGGATGAAACTTATAGACCGCCACACAAATGGTGATATGTACAGTGCTGGCCATTACATGTGCTTAGTGGCTTCTTGTGGCAATAAATGCACTAAATGTTTATAAGACTCATTGTGATCTTGGAGGAAAAAACACTTATTGGTTTGCCAAGCAAAGCAGATTTCCTAGATATGGAGCCAGTATCCCTTATGTAACACAGAAATTGTGTGGTTCTTGAACCCCAGAGATAAGTTTTTTTTAAAAGTACATAATGTTTTGCAAAGTTCTACTAAATGATACAGATAATGTCAAGTCTAGCACAGTGACAGGAAACAAAACAAATAATAGGAGAAATATACCATTAGAGCACTTTAAACTGCTGAACATATAGGGCAAGTCATATTTCCCTAACAAATCCTAAGAGCAGATAAACCCTTTTCTGAGTAAACAATATAACATGAACATGGATCATATTGCTTCCTGGAAGGCAAAGCTTTTTCAGTGACATCTTCAAAAATCTAACAGAAATGTTCATTTCCATTTGTTCCTTCAGCTGCAATTAGTGAGCTTTGTCATCATTCTTTAGTCTCTTGTATAAGTTTTGTCTGAACACTTATTTCAGCACTATTTGCAACTGTTGAAGCTTAAAATGAAAGAGCTGTAAGATTTCTGGAAGCAATTAAGTTTGGCACACTGTCTATTCCCATGGCCAGACCCTGTACACACTGCTGTTCTTATCAGGTTCATTATGTGTGCCTTCTCCTTCCAGGGGATTAAGTCTTTCCTGTAAAATATTCATTCTAAACAAAGATTTGGCAAACATAGTGTGACTCTAGCAAAGCACAGGTTTCCAGGAAAAATAGTTTGTTCCTTTTGAAGTGAGAGGGCAAAAAAAATTTTTTTTATTTTAAAATTCTTCATTCTGCTTATATAACCCAACCAAGTAGAACATTTTAAAAATTGTCATTTCTTAAGCAGTAGCTTGGAGGGGACTTGAATGCCCGATGAAAAAATGTTAGTCATTTTGGAAAATTTCAGTTCTATTTTTAAAATGTTAAACTTACTTAAGTTATAGCAGCTTCAAAGTTCAGTGCTGTCAACATGGTTATTGAGTGATATATTTTCCTTTCAAACTAATAATAATAATAGAAAAGTCTGCACTCAATGTTTTTCCTTCCAGGCACTTAACCTGTAAACTGCCGCAAGGATTTTCACAGGTAGTAACTTGCCCAAGGCTACTATGACAGCCAAGTCCTAGGTCTTGTCTGCACACAAACTTTTGCTGCCTTAACTAAAAATGTGGGTTTTTTAAACTGATTTAGTTAATCTGATGCAAGTTTACCTACAAAAGTGGTTTTAGTGGTTTATTTCATCTTAGATCAATTGTGTAGAAGATTAAGTTAAAGTGAAATAAACCCATTTTAAAACAGATCAAGTTTCTCCATACACAAGGAATTGCTATAGGGAATTAAATACACAGTTTATGTAGCAGTGGATATGCCAGGTGCTTCAGAGGAAGGTGCAAGAACTGTACAATAGACATATATGGGATAATCTGCCCCCAGCCTCCTTGGATGTCATTCTAATCTGTTTTAGAGATAGACCTCAGCCCTAAAGCATAAATTCAATCCCTCTTCCAAAATGTTCATCAGTATTACTTAATGTTCCCTATCCCAATTCTGAATATTCTTGCTACTCATAAAGAGGTCAGTCTGTTTGAAGCTTGCTAAATCTTGGCCTTGATCATTTCCAAAGCTTGTGAATTCCAATCTAATTATGTTTTATGTGAAAGTTTGCTTTTATGTCTTTTCTGTTGAAATAATAAAATCTTAGGGTTGGAAAAGACATCCGGGATCATCTAGTACAACCACCTTTCAAACTAATGCACAATATTACCATGAAGATCCTACGCAATTCCTGTAAAAGGCTTAGTCACCTTCTGCAGTGAAGGACTTTCTGCAGATTCCCCATTTATCTTTTTGTTTCATTGTCTTGTTTTTTGTGAGACTTGGAAACAAACTCATGGATACATCTCTCTCTTGCACCATCTTTTTACAGCTCTGTAATGCACACCTTGTTCCTATATTCTAACTGATTTTTCAAGGAGATCTAGACTATGGACTTTACTAGATATGGTATGAGATCATTAACTGAAAGCAAAATTACAGTATGTATTTCCTTAACATGCCCCTTTTCTCCTCACCCATGTCACTGTATTGAACGCTATCAAATAAGTGCCCAATTCCATTTAGAGAATAAATAACTGGTATAAAGGACTTTTTCATATAGGACTCTGTTTTTTATTGTCTTGCCAGTCTGGTTAGCTAATGGTAGTCGCTGTGGTATCTAGACAGTGCATCTGCCAAGCTTCCCCTGGACGCACATATAAACAGAATTTCTGTTTTAACAGATGGCTTTTGCCCTTTTGGGATATTCTCACCTTAATACAAAATGTATGTGTGGGCCTCCTGTGACTGACCCACTGTAGTTTTGCCCACTCTTTTGTTATTGATATTTCATATTTATAGTATAGTGGAACCCATATCTAGGGGATCTCTCTTTCTCCCAGGTTACTTTTACATAGCACTAAATTTCTATGCATAATTTATTTCTCTTGGTAAATATTGGACCATTTATCACAATATAGATAACCATTTTTTTTAAAGTTCTATTGTTCTTTTAAGAAAAAGAACTCTTTGCTGCATGGGTCATTTGCATTCACTACAAAATTCCAGCAGTGCCCTTGACAGACAAGTACTAGGAGGGAAGTAATTTAATAGTGAACTTAGAAGCCATTATGGTTTTGATAGCAACATTATTAAAAACATGTTAACAAATGTAACATTCATCTCCTTTACAATTCGAACATAATTCATTTTGTTTACAAAGCACTGAAATTTTGGCTAATAGGGCTTTCATTAAGCATTAATGGTAACAATGGGTAATGGAGTGGGGGGGTTTCTGCAGAAAAGCCAGTGCATTTAAAGGGATACTAGCCATTCTGCTAGAAACCCTTGGAAATGACCAAACATGTTTGTCTTGGTAGGACTTCAGATTTTGCTAACTGCTTTGGTTTATTGCTGATGAAACGTGCCAGTTAGGCAGTCCTGGAAAAACAAGTCTACTTTATCCTAAGATTAACTCCAGTATAGCTAGTACCACTGATATTACCTTTCTAATATCATTCATCAAGGGACCTTCACCCCCTATTCTCTTCTAAATTCAGTATTTGTCACTCTGACGCTGTTTATGCTAGCAGTGTCTGTTATGGGTGTGAGAGGTTTACATTGTCTTTTCGGCACTGAAATGAGACTAATATCATACCTGCCAGGAACTGGTTGTATTACTTATAGTTAATTCATTTTAGGGGGAAAAGTTCTTCTTCTGTTTTAGAAGCAATTGTATCATCTACTAAGGGAAATAAACGCTATGTTACAATAGTTCACATTTCACTCAAATCTTCATTGAATGGGTTATGATGCTGACTTCAAGGCAACCCAATTTGTGATTTAACAAGTCAGTGCCTCATTTATTATTAGTTGATTAAATTGATTAATGCTGTGAATTTCTGATCTTTACTACATCATTTAAATATGATCTGTAAAGGTCAAGAGCATGAATGCATGCTGGTCAAATATACAAAGCCACTGTAAGTGTAAATTTTAACCATTATATTTCTGCTTTAATTGTTGGCAAAACCATAGGCTACTTTAAATTTTAATCTTCTGTGCTACTAGTGTACAGTATAGAAATTACTCTGCATTTTCCCTCATTTGCTCACTGAGAATTTGACTGATAACCTTTGTATAGTTCAGAGATGTCTTTGCTTTGTGAATACAATGTTTGGAGAGTATAGATTTAGATCACTATGTCTAACTTCAGTAGTGCCTCAGGACAGTATTTTCTCATTAATGAACTTGTTAATGATTGTATGAGATGTAAACACTGTCAAAACCCTTCTGTCTCTATCATACAGATATGGAGATGCATCATTAATTCCCACAGACTGATTCAAAGAGCTGTGCAAATTGATGCACTCTTATTAGGAGCATTATGTTTGAAGGAAATGAAAAGTTGTACATTACCAATTTATGATTTCAAATTTCTGTTCCAAATTAATTGGTTCCAAGAGGTAGGGAAAATTGAACTGAGATAGCATTATGGATTGTACAAATAAGGCCAAATTCTTACTTGCCCCTCCACTGAATCTGAGGCTGAAATAATCTTCAGAGCTCCAGTATGAGTTATATAACCATGTATTTTATGTAAGTAGGAAAAGAGAGAGTCATTGTAAATGACTGTGTGGGAGCAGAGCAAATAATTTAAAATGAGCAACTCTCTAGATGTCATATTCTGATGTGTTTATTCAAACTTAGTACGACTGTACTTAATAACTACAGGCTTCAATATGTCTGCTCAAGATGTGACATGCTACTGAAGATGAATTATAAGCATATGAGATTCTGCATCAGGGTGAAGTCCATTTCCATTTGCAGTTGGCATGGATATACTAAGTCAGAATATGTAAGGAACGCCACCTTGGAAAATATTGTTCATCAGTGACTTAAAGAAAATGTGGAAGACTCTGTCGTGCAAGCTAGTTCCTAAAAATAGCAATGCATTTGTGAGTAGGCCTGGATTTAGAGTGAATTCAGGAAGACCAAGGGAATGATAACTGAGGGAGGTGGACCACGAAGAAAAGGCATAATAGGAAAGGACCTTAGAAAGATGAGGGAATACAAATAACTTAGAACAGTGTTGTTGATGATAGCATCCCCTCCAAGTGATGTAACTGATAGATGCTTGTATTAGCTATTTGTAATGATACAAGTTTCCAATAAAATTGAAAAGTAAAGCACAGATCTACAATCTACCCCATCCTAATGTGCAGAATGGAGACTTGGTCAGCAAGGGAAAAAGAAGTATATTTTCCATCGTGGAAATAAAGGTTTTGAGGAGGTCAAAGGGTTGAATGCTTCTTGATTAGAAAAGAAAAAAGGAGGTGAAGGACCTAATATAGGTTATTCCATTTAAAAACAAAATGGAGGAGACTTGCTAGGATGTAACAAATCGAATTAAGATTATAAAATGATTATAATTAGAAATTTGTGTTGTAGATGCTCAGATCTTCTGGATTTTCATGTCCATGGCTGAACTTTCACCGTTTAGATCTGATGCCCAAAATGAATGTTCTAAAAGTTAGGACAGGGAAGCATAACTCTGGCTAAAATAGAGAAACTGTATTTTTTTTTCTTGTAAAAAGGAAGGAAGGTTACCATATTGAACATGTAAAATTTTGAACACTAAACTATATAAACAGTCTAGAGTATGGTGGGCAAAATGGCAGATTCAGCCAGTGGCCAGACTCCATTTCCCAGCAGCCCCTGCCAATGTCACTGTGGCTGGTTTCCATGGAGATCCCAGGAGGGGCAGAGGTGTGACAGCACAGGGCCAGAGTTTCCATGGAGACCAGCCCAAGCAGCGCGCAGCAGGGCGTACAGCAGGGAGCTGCTCTGGGACTGGGATTTTGCAGCAATGACAGCATAATCTGGAGCTGGGGCAGAACCACGATCCTCTGCCCACATGCCCAGGGCAGGAAATAATGGGTGTGTACACACATACTAAGTAGACTTAAAATAAGGTGACTTAACTAAATCTATTTAAGTTAAGCTATTTTGGCATATACTCCTTGACGTGGTGGCAGCCATCTTGTGAGCTAAGTTAATATGACTCAACATAATACTCCTCAGAGGTGTATTACCTTGTGCTGCTGTGACAGGGGGCAAACTCCCAGGCCCAGTTACAACACCAGTCCACCCACCTGTCTCTGGGCAAACCGCTCACCTTACTTGCCTGCCACATCTTGATCTTAAATATGTAAAGAGATGGCACTAAGCGGGAGGTTGCCCTTTGAGCACCCTGATGTCAAGGGTGGTTTTTTCATGACTCCAACCTCCACTTATCATGTCACATGCCTCACAGATGACATACAGTTTGTTACAGCTCAGGCTTGAAGACAAGCCAAACACAGTTCATTGTCAGGCCTCTTGCACACTGCCCTTTTCTGGGCCACACTCACTCCGCCCTGCTCTCACTAGGGCCTCTGACACTCTGCCCACTCTCACCAGGTCTCTCTCACACTGCCATGTTCTGGGCCACATACAACCCACTCTTCTCCCTTTGAGGAACTACATAGGCCATCAGACTTATCTCATCATTCCTTGAGTGGCCCTGGCTCAGCCTTTTGGGTCTCTTCCATGACCCTCATCTAAGCAGTGACCAGTCAATTCACCAAACTCTGGGCTGACTCTGTTCCTAGCCCCTCACCGGGCCACTTTGCCCCTTCCTTGGGCCAACACTCTATCCCTATGCTGAGGCCCTGGGGTGTTACACCCCTATAGGATCAGGTAGCTCTCTCTGGTGTGCCTGGCCTCAACTGTGCCCTCTCACTAGGGCCTGGGGTCTTACACCCTTGGGCTCAGGTGCTTCTCTATAAGCGTGCTTGGGCCCAACTCCTGTGTCTTATAACCCTGTGGGCTCAGGTGCTTCTCAGTAGAAATGTCTGGCCACCTCTGCTCTCACAATAGCCTACCAGATAGTGGGGGCTGGGATTAAGGTGCCCATACTTGCCTTTCACTGGGGAGGTAATCGGCTTGGCATTTCTTGGGGACTCCCACACCACAAGAAGTCTCACTAGGCCACCCTTCCCTGGCAGGGTACAGTTTCCAGTCATACCCAGTACCAGGATCCTCCTGCCACCCCCTTAGCTCCTGCCCTTAGCTGCAAGGTGTTCTGGGAGCAGCGGCTCAGCCAGATGTTGTTGCTCCAACTGCCAGCAGCAGACTGCTGCTCTAGCCCTGACAGCAAGAATCTAAAATAGCTGCCTCATAAAGTCTGGCCTGCACCTGTTGGCTGCCTGCTCCCAGCCCTTAAAGTGACAGACACCCAAAAGATGCTTTGTCACAGCCTCATTTAAGTCAACTCTGTTCCATATATATGTGTATACTCTGAGAGTTTAGTCAACTTAAAAAAGTTAAGTTAGCTTAACTGTCAGAAAGTTGGTATGTGTGTATGCACTCAGTAATCACAGGGCTACATCTCATGATGTCTGTAGCTTGAATGGAAGTAAGAATGTCTGGTCACATGGGATTTGTGGTCCACATAGTTCATGGAGGTTAATTGTAAATATCTAAAATTCTTAGTATTTAATTGCTTCCCCAAAATGTAAAGAAATTCTTAGTCTTCTGATGTTGGGTCATTGCTACTATAGGATTTTTGTTCTTCTCTAAAATGGTAGAGGCAGGGTAAATTTTATGCTCAGTCTCCAGAAATAATGCAGACATCTCTGACTTTATTATGGATTAAATGCTTTTGGACTTCTCTTCTAAATACGCTGAACACTGAACAATAATATTCTTTCCCCGTCAGCTGTTTGTATGTTTAATTTTGTAGGGGTTTTTCAAGCTTTGCAGATTTTTGACAATGTGAAGTGCATGTTGAAAGACCTGTAACAATTACCTAGTTTTCTGTGAAGATTTGGTGAAGAGAAACATTAGCATTTTTTGTGCTGTGTTAACTCTACGTTTCACGAAGTGTGCTCTCTCCTTTTTTCTCTGAACCATACTGATTTGAAGTGTCTTTTATGTATCTGTCAATGCAAGTATGTCAAATTTCCTACCTATTCAGCTCAGCCCTTCTAGCATACTTCTCACCTGCTTTTAATTTCCCCTAAGGAAGTCACTTTGTATTCCCATTCTGCAGTTCTTATTTTAATAATACCAGCCCATCCAAAGCTCTAGCTCCCCAAAGAAATATTTCACTGCACACATCATCACCTCTCAGCACTTAAGAGTTTTTTATTAGCATGCAGTGTATGTATAGCAGCTCTATATAACCTTGATAAATTAAAAATTGGCTTATCAATATTCAATCAAGCTACCTCATTTGTCCAAATGTCTGACTTCATTTCTGGCAAACCTGAGTTAAAAAGCGCTGCATAAGTAAATGGAGTTAAAATTGCATATTCTCCCTTTAAACAGAAATTAAATCAGTGTGCTCCTAATGTCATCTTAAACGCCATAGTTTAGTAATAGTAAAATAATGTACAGTGGCCGGTGTAATATTACAAAGTGTTAGTTTTCATTAAATGTCTGCTTTTGGCACCCACTGAAGAGTGAATTCAATATTTCTCTGGGAAAATGTGGGAATGGCAGGTACAGTCTCCATATGCCTTTCGGTATTAAAATTACATTTTGCTGACTCTGCTGCTTCACTTTATAAAATTGATGGGGTTTTATAACATACAAGTGAAGCTACTTCCCAGAATTCAAATTTTAGTGTGCAATTGCTATATAATTTTCCATATCATTTCTCCTTGTGTCTTTTGTATCATTGCTTTTCCACTGTAAAAATCATAAAACATCTTTGCGAATATGCAGAACAACAGTCATATTGTAGTTTTCTGTAGCATTGCCTCTTAACTAACCTTAATCAGACATTCTGACTTTACTCATGTGTCTCATTGGCTTGGTTTTGGAAACTGAAGTATCAGTTATTCAAAGGTTGTAACAATGTTCCCTCCCTATTACATAATAGCAAAGTATAACAGCACACCACCTCAAAGTATAGCCACAATGAAAGTGCCCAGGCTGTTTTTCAAAAGAGACTAGAGATTTTTGGGTGTCCATCTTGATATAGTTTCAAGGGTTCTAATTTGTATAGGTTACAGACATTGCTGCATAGCTACAAGGGATGTTTCCAGTAGCCTTCTCA
The DNA here is from genome assembly GCF_001723915.1 of Gavialis gangeticus. Lineage (NCBI taxonomy): Eukaryota > Metazoa > Chordata > Crocodylia > Gavialidae > Gavialis > Gavialis gangeticus. The sequence continues at coordinate 13,908,603 of NW_017728994.1, read as the reverse complement.
TTGAAAATGACTTCCTTTAATCTTCTAGGTAGCAGACAGGGATCCACAAGCTCCTGGACTTTTTGTAATATTTCTAAATATCACTATAAGATTTCATTCAATCACTGCCCACTGACAGTGATGCTTCTGTATACACTGTGTTCATTTTTCCACCCCAAGGCCAAAAAAAGCTCACATCTGGCCCTAATATCATTCTGTAAGATGCTAAACAATTTCAGCTGAAACATCATGGCATTCAGCCTTATTCAACCCATAATACGAAATCTTCCTAGTAGATTATCTCTAAGACTCAGAATTTCTACAGCAGTGGTGTAAGTCATTTTGGCAAGTAAGGAACTTTCAGCATTTCCATGCACCAAACGTATTCTCAGAGATTTATAAATTAGAGGTTTTTAAATTCTCTGAGGTTTGTAGTTGCACCTTCTGCAATTACAAAGGTATTGTTGAATCAATTATACACTAAGGAACAACATCTAATGGTACATAATAAAACTTGTTTTTGAGGCACAAGCATCATAGAGACATGCAGAGGTTTAAGCTCAATTGTTGTATTTCATGACTTTCAGCATTTGCTTCTTCCCAATCATTTTGTTGCATTAATGGTGGTTATTTATATTCATATTTTGCATGTTAGCCATGAGAAATATAGCTTGCTCTTCATATATGATATTTTTTTCTTGCTGCAAAAATATCAGCCAGACATAGAGGGGGTTTTTTATGTCACACATTTTTTATTCTGGTAAAACTGCCAACGATGCCAGTGATGGATTCATATTGTAGATTTCTTCCCCATATTTTAATTTTCCAAATTATTAAGTATTTATTTCTGAAAACGACTCAAAGGCATATATAAAAATGACCAAATACTCTATCATGTAACCACATGACAACGTCATGGCCATATCTAGGCCTTCTAGTCTTCTATTTAAAATAACTTATTTGTAGTTTCATGATGAAATATCAATAGCAGCAGAATAGCAATGTGGCTGTTATATTGAAGGTAATAGTTTGAATTTTTGTAATAAATACCCATTAGCCAGTTTAAACAAAAGGCAAGGTTCATCTTCTTATCTAGGCCATTGCTTGTTTTTGCATATGTGCTAAATGTCTTGGTTCTGAATTTTATCTCTAGAGGCCTTTAACAAAGTTAATCTAAAAGCGACCCTTGGGTAAACATTCCAAGAGATAGAAACCTAGGGGCTTTTGGAAAGGTGTTGGCAAGAGAGGTCACAGCAGTGGTGTAGAAAATTTCCCAAAGAAGACCCAGGAAAGGAATCTGTTGGGTAAAAGATCCGAGCCCAAATTTGGGAGTAGTGACAGGTTTGGGTAGGAGGGGCCCAAGACAGCAACTCACCCGATAAAAACTGTAACCCACAGTCCCAATTTGGAGGTAACCTCACTTGCAGAACACCGAAGGAAGAATCGCAAGTGTAGGCCAGATCAGACTGATCACCTGAACCACCGTCTCCCTGAACAAGAACTCACATTTACACTGAAGCCTAGGAGCGCCCGAGTGGGACCGAAGGAAGGGGACTTGTTCCTATCACTGCTGGGACTAACCCTAAAACTATAACTAAAGAATGAAAGTATCCGTGGAGATTTGGTTTCTCAGAATTCTAGGATTGTAAGTATACCATGAGAAATAATAGTATTGATTCCAATTTAACCTTTACTCGTAATTGTTTTTGTAATGCTAATTTTTATAGCATTGTTTGGGAAGGAAGTGCATTTGGAGCATTGTTTCTAATATGTGTAGTTACTGTGTTTTTAATGTTTGTGGTTTTTCTTAAGGCTAAGCAGTGTTATATGCGTAGCACAGAATTTTAAAATAAAATTGTATTGTATGAATTAAGTGTGCAATCATTGTGAAATTGTGCAATCAACCAAATACTTCCTCAGCCAGGCGCATCAAATGAATCAGTAAATTATGTGGGATTGTTCTCTATTCCATAACCCACTAAAGACAGTGGCCGTGTGCTTAGGGCATAGGGGCATTATCTTCTAGTTGCCACTTTGTCACCAGCATGATCATAGTCATGCAGCTGTCAGCGATAGCCATTTTTTTCATATCTTCCCCCCATGCCCAAGTCAGCACTGGGGGCAGTTGACCCAGTTGTGCTACCCACTGAATACTAGATTGTTAAAATAATCCTAAAGAAGAAAGGAGGGGAAATAATTTAAGATATTGCCAAAGCCCATTAAAAATCCTGAGAAATTAAGAGAGCAGTTTCATAGATTTCATAGATTTCATAGACATTTGGGCTGGAAGGGACCCCGGAGGATCATCGAGTCCAGCCCCCTGCCCCAGGGGCAGGAAGTCAGCAGGGATCATAGGATCCCAGCAAGATAAGCATCCAAATGTGTTTTGAAGGCGTTCAATGTGGGTGCTTGAACCGCCTCAGGTGGCAGTCTGTTCCAAACCTTGGGGGCCTGGACAGTGAAGAAGTTCTTTCTTATGTCCAGCCTGAACTGGTCACAGTGGAGTTTGCGACCATTCGATCTTGTCATTCCTTGGGGGGGCTCTGGTGAACAGTCGTTCCCCCAGATCCTGATGAGCACCCCTGATAAACTTATAGGTGGCCATCAGATTACCCCTGAGCCTATGCTTTTCCAGGCTGAATAGCCCCATTGCTCTCAGCTTCTCATCATAAAGTCTGTTTTCCTGACCTCTGATCATGCGCGTGGCTCTCCTCTGCACCCTCTCAAGCTTCTCCACAACCTTTTTGAATTGTGGAGCCCAAAACTGGACGCAGTACTCCAGCTGTGGCTTCACCAAGGCCGAGTACAGCGGGAGAATGATGTCCCGGGATCTGCTTGAGAAGCATCTATGGATGCAAGCCAGCGTTTTGCTGGCTTTACTAGTCGCAGCATCACACTGAAGGCTCATGTTCATCTTGTGGTCAACCATGACCCCCAAGTCCCTTTCATCTGTAGTGCTAACCAGCGTAGCAATAATAAGCCTATAAGCATGCTACAGGTTTTTCCTCCCAAGGTGGAGAATCTTGCATTTTTTGGTGTTGAACACCATCAGGTTCTCGTCCGCCCATTTCATAAGTCTGTCCAGATCTGCCAGTTTAAAGCACCTGGACAGTTTATGAGTCAAGCAGTTATTATAGATGGTCTTCTTGGAACACAAATATTTAATATACATCAGCACAGAGATTTTCCCTTGTCAGGGCTAGATCCACTGCCACCTGAAGTCTGTGTTTTGTTCCTATTGTCTTCATTGTGCCTGGGCTCTAATTTTTCAAGTAACAAATTAACATAATGATGTTCAAAGATTTTTAGTTCTCAAAAATCAACTCCAGAAAAAATCAAGATGGGGTGATGTTATATTATGTTATATTATTGATCTGAATATAGGTTATAAAAAATACCAATTTCTCCTTCTAAACAGTTGCTCTTGAGCCTTAAGGAACCACTTCAAAAAAGTACTTAAGCCCGCAGCTAATTTTAAGTGGATGAGTAATTTGTTAGAGTCAGCATGCTTGCTTACTTGATTTAAATTCAGTACATGCTATATACCAGATGAAATTTTTGTAGGAAATGTTTTCAGTGCAATATGGGTCTACTAAAAGAGTACACCTATTTCTTCAAATAGTTTTAGCCAAAAACTGGAAAAAAAGGATCCAAATATTTTATTTTGACATTTTCAAACTAAAATTTTGTCATTTAAAATTTTCTAAAATTATTTTTAAGTGAAATGTTTTGATTTTTCATTTCAAAGCAGAGTTTTGTTTTTAAAATTACATTATTAATAATAAAGTTTTGAGTATTTTGTTTCCATAAAACCAATATTTTTTCTGATTTATTTATTCAGCTCAGGCAGCAAACTTAAAAATATCTGTTCTCATTCTCTAATAGTTTTTAGTTGTTTTGCTGAACTGGGGTCTTTAGATACAATCATTAAAGTAATCTTTAGGGAAGCATAAAGTCCCATGGACATACTCTTTCCATAACTTTCTCTTCATCAATAAAGTTCATCAAAATGCCAAAGATTGAGTCAATCAGAATTTGAAAAAGTGCTTTTACAAAATGTGACAATTGTCAAGGGAAATATACAAAGAATCAATATTTTTTTTGTTAAATAGAAAGAAATTCCAGTAACTGAAATTAATTTAGCTGCTGAATTATTTTTTTATATTTCTGGTAACTTGAGAATATGAATGTTACAAGCTTTAAGGACTATTTTTCATAACTTTGTTCCTATAGTGGAGATTGCAAACCCATGTTAAATAATTCCTGAGAGAGTCTTTAAACTCCCACTAGGAGTTTGATTTATGTCCTGTTTGTCCCAGGGAACGGGGTGATGCTGGCAACTCACCTGTGGCAGGGAACGGCGCTCCAGGGAAACCCGCGTGGCTCGTGAGCTGGGTTTATGTACAGCTGCGGCCAGCCGGTGACGTCAGCACCAAACGCTGGCAGGTGAAGATAAAAATGGTGGCAGCTGCGGTGGAAGGGGTGGATGGCCCTGGAGAGGGGAATCCGTCGACTGTGGGGAAGGAACGCTGTCCCCGATGGTGTCCTGAGGGGATCAGAGAGCCAGCACCAGGTGCTCCAGGGAGAGAGAGCCAGCGACAGTCTCCGGCAACCGGCAAAGGGCGAGAGGGGCCTGAACAGGACGTCAGTGAGTGGGAGCAGCTGCAGAGGATGCGCAGGACTCAGGTGAATGACCGGCTGGGAGGGGTGCCGAGGATCCAGACGGAGGGTTGTGACCGGGGCGGGATCACCGCCTGGACTGCGGGCTCCGGGTTAGACTGGGCTTGGAGCCCTAGGGATAGGGGTCGGGAGCCGACTCTATATTCAGAGGGGCTTGACCCTGGCCGTGTAAGGGATAGGGGTCAGGGAAGAAGCTGGATGGCTGTGACGGGCCAGAAGACTCCATTGAGGCGGCTCTAGAAGGTGGCGTGAGGCCAGGGTGCAGGGGTGGTGGAGCCCTGTGTACATCCGCCGGGTCGGACCTGGGCAGCGAGGGACCCGCTAAGTGACTTTCCCCATTGACGGTATATCAAGACGTGGCAGGTGAGAACGGGGTCGGCGACGTGGGGAAAGAACAACCTCATTGCTTTCAAGGGCCCTAAGGCTTGGCTGCAACAACAGGGCCATATCCTTGGGGTAAATAAAGCCCGGCGGGCACACTGTTATTCACTGATTCTTCAACAGCTTCTCCCCTTCCCCTGCACCCGCAGCCCTGCACCTCCCACCAAGGGTAGTTATTTTAAAATTAAATGAATCTAAATTAGGTATTAAAAAAATCATCCAAGATCCAGTGGTCCATTCCAGTTTAAAAACTATGTACAAACATTAATGTCAATTTCAAAGGACTAGGAGACAATGCCTCAGCTGACTTAAGGGTATGTACGATGAAAGAAGAGCACAAGGGAAAAAGAAAACAATGAAACCCATGGGGTGCCAACTTTTTCATCTTAGGTCACTGGCATCTCTTGGAAAATATCTCCAGAAGAAAAAAAAACAAAAAACAAAATAAAACAGAAGACTGAAATAATGAGTATGCTTTAAGCTCAATGCCATGTTAATTGTATCGCTTGGTAGTCTCCAAATAACAGTATGTTATGCACCAAGAAGGTTAGTTTTTACAAATAGAATGTTGGAGCAAGAGCAAGAGAAAAATATAGCCTCAGTGGGTTAGATCCCCTAGCACATATTACCTGGGCTAGGGAAAGACATTACACATAAACCAATTTAAGTGATCAGAAACTGCTTTAAACCTCTAACAGAACAGATGTTCAGTGAAATAGCTGAAACTGGTTTGAGATAAACCTGGTTGAATGTAGTATCAGACTTAACTGATTTGGCTCAAACTGGTTTATGCAATGTCTATCCCAGACCCTTTGCTGGTTTAAGATAAGCCAGACACCAGCAGCATCCTGGCATGCTCTCTGGGCTGGGTGGGGCTCTCTGCTCCACAGCAGGGCTGGCTCCTTCCTTCTGCTCCCTGGCTGCAGCTAGGCAGAGACTTGCAGGCACATCAGCATCTGCCTGGCTTCTCCCTACTAAGCAGGGATTATTTCCCCTCCCTTCTGCTTTATGCAATCACTTCAGCATTAGCTAGCAGACCACATACTGGCTACAATCTATGCTGTTGGGGACCACCAAGGCAGACAGGCTTTTTGGAGCTAATCAAAAGGTACCTTAATGTCCTTTCTTGGAAAAGCTGTTTAAGAAGAGGTTTGGTCACCTCCCCATCACTCCCTGCTAAGCAGGAATTCCCTGCCTTGCCAAGAGGTGTCTGTGTATTAGCTAGCAGACCACAAGTAGAATTAACATGTAGCTGGTAATGTCCCTCTGTTGTTGTCTTAATGGGGAGATAAACACTGAGTTACAGGTGATAAACAGCTAATCAGAGCATCCTGCTGGGGCCTGCCCAGGCCCCCCTTATCTCAGTGCTGTGGAAGCAAAGTGAGGGCTGCTCTAGTGCCCCCAGCTTCTAGCCTGAGTCACTGCAGGCATGTGCCTGCATGTCTCGGATGTCTGTGAGGTTAAAAAGTGATTTAACCTATCCAGGTTAGACTAACCTGCAAATATTGAATCAATTCAGGCTCAGGCTTTTTGAATGTCTGTCTTTAGCTAAGATGACTTGGTAAAGTTTGTGTGTATATCATACCTCCAACAGTTGCCACCTTGTCTTTAAAGAACCAAGTTTTTAAATCTCCCCTTTGTCACAGCATCCCTGAAAGAGTAGAAGCCACAGAAGGCAACTTGCTTTTTAGTACCTGCAGTATTAGTGCAAATACTAAAAATAGTGGTGAAACAGTTAGTGCAGCAATGTGACATTCTGTTATGTTCCTTCTGTCTCCAAAAGTCAGCTGTAGCTGGTGGGGCATGGAAAATCTTAAGAATTCTAGCAGCAGCTTCCCATTATATTTTACATGAAAGGTTTTCTAATAATTGTTTATACATTCAGAACTTTGCTGTTCCTGTAGCACATTTAAAAAATGTGGGCAGTAATCCCCACAATGTTGGTGGGTTTTATGCATGTCCTTTTTAAAAGACAAAATGGACCCCAGGATTCATTAAATCCATTCCTGGCTTTATATCAAAACTAAAGTTTTCATACAGGGCAAAGTCTTACATAAAGCAGATTTTGAAGGTTAACATCCAAAGAAATGTAGCATTTACAATCTTCTCTCTGTCTTTCTCTGCCCCCCCTCCAAGCTGGTTATTTAAGTGAAGAACCTTTCAGTTTCGTTATGCAGCTTTATATTAGCTTAGCTCTATGCCATGTTGCAATTTAATTTGATCCCACGCTGGAAGCTTCTAATGACTTGACCATCTGTATAGTGCATTCTTTTCTTTTTATGAATGTTAACGTTTCATAATGTGAAATTAGCATTTGATGTTTAAAGTAATGTCTTCTATAATTAGATGATCATATAGTCTCAGGAGTAAGTAATATAGATCTAGGTGCCTTTCACTTTCATGTGCTGTCTTCGTTTTTTATTCAATTTATGTATATGTTATTGGGGTAAAATAAAGAACAAAACTGTATGATCAGTTGTGAGACCAGATTCCTCTTAAGAATCAACACCTTTTCCCCAGAAATGAAGTTTGTACAGGATCATCCTTTCTATGATCCTGTGTAGTGACAACTGTTTGGTACCCCTGACAGCATATGACTATTCTATCTCAACAAGTTACCCAGTGATCTCAAAATTCACACATGATTTACCCCATACCTGTATCCCCAAGTTTTAATTAATACTTCACATTTCTATAGCAGACTTCAGCTGGATTGAAGACACCAAGGCACCTTGCAAGAATTATTTTATAATGGTAATTTGAAGATATAGCTAAGACCCAAAGCCAGAGTCTGTCACTGGCAGAAATATGAGCCCAGCGTCCTCATGCTCTCAGCAAGAGAACACAGGTTGAGGGTTCCTCCAGGCACCTAATAAAATATCTCATGAAATAAACTAATAAACTCACTACAGTTTTCTTTCTATCATGCAAAATGAGCACAGTAATGAGAAGAGAATATTAAAATCTTAAATAGAGCTGTATTTACAATGTAGTGTATAACTTTACAAAGAAATCTGCTTGGAACATTTATATGGAATTTAACTTCAGAAGGTAATGGTAATTTCTATATAATTATGTAAAGATAAAAATTGGGAGTGGGAAAAGGGAAAACTGGCATTTTTTGACAATGTCTATTGTGAGAGTATCCATGGGCTCATTTGGCAATGCACCAAGGTTAATATAAGCATTTTAAAATATAGTGCATATGTAGCCATATGGGAGTAGGTGAGCCTGCTAGCTGGAAGAGATAAAGAGCTCTGTTTCAAGACTGAAAGTCACTAGAAGAGTGTTTCAGTGCAACAGACTGTGTGAGCCTTGGGAGGTGTTAGTGAGAAAGGCTGTGTGCCTAGCCCCAAGCACAGAATGCAAGCCAGGATTTGATGGGAAGATGAATTATGCTCTGTTCCTAATTTGATGAGTTGCCATTCTAGCTTAAGCTGGGAAAGACCTAGCCCTGCTTTTAATTCTAAATCTTCTTTACTTTTTTGGATTTTCTGTACTTTTCATTAAATAATAATAATGATAACAGAAATAGATTGCTTTTTGACAGACACCAGTTAAATCTTTTTTTTTGGGGGGGGGGGTGTTTCCAGTGCTACCATTGAACACCTCAACTATATTTGCACATAGTTTTGAACACTGGCCACCATTCAATTACACAGGGCACAACTACACATGCAATTAATTTAAAGCAATAAACTCGGGCTAATATTGTCAAATATTGCACTGGA
>NW_017728994.1:13893075-13894832 GCF_001723915.1 Gavialis gangeticus | reverse complement strand
GTGCTACCATTGAACACCTCAACTATATTTGCACATAGTTTTGAACACTGGCCACCATTCAATTACACAGGGCACAACTACACATGCAATTAATTTAAAGCAATAAACTCGGGCTAATATTGTCAAATATTGCACTGGAGTTTATTGCTCGTGGGCTCTGCATTTCAACACATGCCCAGGAGCAAAGCACGTTGAGCCAGGACAGAGGAGCCCCAGCTAGCAGGAGGTCCCGGGGGATCAGCCTGCCAGCCTGAGGATGCTCTGACCCAGCTCAGCATGCTGCCAAGGGGCTGGCTGGGACATGAGGGTGGTTCAATATGGGGCTAGGCAGCAAGCAGCCCTCACACTGAAGTATCCTAGTGCCCCACCAACCCCTGTCAGCATTTACATGTCCTCTGCTGTGCACTGAAAAACTCCGCTGCAGGATAGTTCTGCAGCTCAGCAGTAAATGTCTCATGTGCAGCCCATAGTGCTCTGCATCTGAATGTCTGCTTCTGTTGAAGTAGAGTACAGCTCCGCTTACGGTCTATTTTTCCTGGCATGAGACCATTTTGAAATATTTGTTCCATACTATGCTTTTCACTGAGTTCTCAGAGTCTCTCCTAAAAACACAATCCTTCATGATGCTGAGCTGACTGGAAGTGTAGAGTACTGTGTGTCTGACATGCCTGGTTTCTTTTGGGATCTGGAATCTGTAGATTTTAATATGTTTCTTTTTATAGCATCACATAGACAAGCACATTTGGTGTATGATACTGATAAAGACCTTCTCTTCCCAGCCAGCGGAACATGGTGGACCGAGGTCACATTTAGCCAGTTTTGCCAAGAGGTGATCATGGGATACCATGTCAGTTAATGTCAGGTTACTTGAATTAACTTTTTAAAAAGTATCCACCTTTCACTGTGGCAGCATAAAGGTACTCCTCTTGTTTTGTTAATAAAAACACCATTAGGTTAAACAGTTATAATGGCCCCCTATTTTTCTTATCAACCAATTACAGGTCTCATAATGTGACTCATCATTGCATGTATGTATACATAATTGGTGTTTTATACTTCATGTTTAGCTGAAAAGAGGCTTCTTTTTTTTTCTTCCTCATGGGGGAAGGTTGAGAAAGCTTGACATCTTTTATTTCATTTAAGTCTTGTAAAAATTCCCCAAACACTTTTTTTTGTGTGTTTCTAGCTAATTAAAGGTACAAAGTGCCATATTAAGTTATAATTTTTTTAAGAAAGTGGGGACATAAATTTAAGAAGTGTGAGCATGTGTAACAGGGAGCCAGAAGACTCCTGTTACTTGAAAGGAAACTACAGCAGAGTGACCTGGCTCAGGGAAAGCCAACAGCTAGCAGCTAGCTGAGTCGTAGCCAAAGGCCAGCAGTAACAGGCACAAGGGACAGACAAACCAGGTCGCTCAGGGGCAAAGAGCTGCAAACCATAGATAAGTGGGCACAAAGTCAGGCAGACAGATCCTTAGGGTCAGAATGAGCATGCCTGTGATGGCTGCTGAGCCACCTGACCAGAAGGGAACAGGGCTTAATGTGTTTATAAGCTCAGGGCCTGGGTCTCCAGAGCAGGAGGGGCCAAGAGAACTCCTAGCTGGCATCAGTGCTACCTTGGAGGAAGCAAACAGAATGCTGCTGGCTAGCAGAAGAATGTGACCCAGGATAAGGGGAAGCTTTGGTGTACAGACAGGGAGTCACTGTTTACTTTCAGACCCAGAGTGGGATATAGTTTCATAGTTACATAGTTTCCAG
>NW_017728994.1:13860727-13893064 GCF_001723915.1 Gavialis gangeticus | reverse complement strand
ATATGTTTCGCTCGTTGGTCTAGGCTGGGCTGTACTTGTGGACGTTGCTTGGTCTGGTAGTCTGATGATTCCTCCACCCTTGTCTTCCCTTTCCCCCGACGAGCTTAGTTTAAAGCCTGCCAGAGGAGGTCCACCAACCTAGAAGAGAACACACGATTACCTTTTGGGGAAAGGTGGAGCCCATCCCATCCAAGCATGTCTCTCATCATGATGTGCCAGTCATGGTTGAGGAAACCAAAGCCCGCCTCGAGATACCATTCCTAAAGCCGCCAGTTGGTCTCCGCAATGCACGTTCCATGCCGTCTCCCGCATCCACTCACTGGTAGGATAGAAGAGAAAACCACCTGTGCGCCCATCTCTTTTAGCACGCACCCCAGAGCATGATAGTCCTCCATCAGGCGATCAGGGTTTCTCCTGGCCGTGTCATTAGTACCCACATGGACCAGGACCATGTGGTAGTAATCGGTGGGCTCGATCATGGTTTGGAGCATCCCTTTCACGTCCTGAATTTTCGCTTGGGTTAGTTGGTGTTTTAGCCAGAGGTCTTATTCTTTTGCTGTAGTTTATACTGGTGGTTTGGGATTGGGACTAATAGGGGTGGTACATACGTCCCAGCCAGGGATGATGCCACAAGAGTGTCTGGAGCTCTGCCAAGGGCAAGGGGCTCAAAACATAGATTGGGCTTGAGCATTATAAGGTAACAGCCTAAAGAAGGACTGGAGCTGAGTGCAACTCAAGCCTGGATAAGACAGGGCCAGGCACCCAGACAGAGCTGAAGCAGGCTCAGCACCCAGAGCAGGGTGGAGACAGGGCCAGGGGACCCAGGACTACATAGTTAAAATAATAGCTGGTGCCCAGAAGTCAGGTCCCATACAGTGGGGCCTGGGCTAGAAGGCCCAGATAGAGAAAGAAAAAGAATGGAGGTCAATAAGACCAAAGGCCCTGACACAGTAACACTTGAGAGGCATGGGCACAGCTGTAGGGGAGGTTCAGAGGCAATGAATAGCCCTTAAGGCTGCAAGTACCCAGAGGGGCATGAGTGGGCTGAGAGGTCCCACCAGGTGCAAAGTAGGACTAAGACCAGTGGGGTCCGGGTGGAACCTACTGTTTGTCAGAAAAACGGAGTGCTCACTCTAGGACCTTTAGGCAGCCTCCCTTTCTAACATTCAATAGTTTCATCAAAGCATGGCAGGTGATGAGAAGGGGAGGGTAGCCTAGAATCAAAGCATGGGAAGAGTTGCAAGGACACTGGGGGAAACACGGCCACCCCTGGAACCAGAACACTGTCACGGCTTTGCAAATGCTTTACAATTTTGAGGACCCTCAATCCCCAATAACACCTGCAAGTGTTGAAAATGCTCAATAATTCTCTGAATTAGGACCAGAAAGGGCTACCTTTAGAGGAATGACACTAGGCACATCTACATAAGATGCTACAACACATTAGTGTTGGGAAACTGCGGTGACAGTACTGCACAGCAATGCTGGTAACTGCATAGTCATTTAGTACCTGCTTATGAATAAGCTGCACATGTAGACGAGGCCAGCATAATCTTTTGACCTGATCCAGCCATACTGCTCAGTGAATAAAATTTAAGTCTAAAAAATCCAAAGCAAGTATACCCAGAGCTTGTATGTGGGTATTTCATATCACAAACCACTTCTTTATCAACCAGTCTGTAGAATCAGAGCCCTTATTCTTCTGTTTATTTTTTTCAATGGATAAAACTTTCATTGAAAATAATTCAGCCAGTTCTGACTGCAGTCTGTTACAAAGAACTTTAGACTTTAATTCCATTTCTTCATTTAAAAATATCCATATGTCCCTTCTTTTACTGCCATTATTATGGATTTTGTCTTTATTCATTGAAAGATACTTCAATAAAATATGGTATTTGCAACTTCCCCCTTTTTCTTTCAAACCTTAAGTTTTTCAAATGAAAGTGACCTATCTCTTTGTGATTACTACTCTAAATATTTAATCTAGGAATGTGTAGTATAATGTAATTCTATAGATAGATAGATAGATAGATAGCATTTAATTTTGTACATAGTTGCTTTTATTATGTACATTCAAATGAACACAATGTATTTATCAGTTGATAAGGTGCCAAACAGGTGGACTATCTAAGTTCTTTGTTTGATATAAAAAAGATCGCTGACTTTTCTAAAAAAATCCCCCCACAGTTGGCAGCACTCATCTTTAAAAATATAGGGCCAGATCTGCAGCTGTTTAAACTGCTGTTTAAAACTGCTGAATCTCTATTGCCTTCACCAAAGCAACTGCTTTACTTCTTCACTAAGGTTTTAGGCCAACATGGAGAATGTCCATTCAGTTGATTGGCTAGAATTTCACCTCTTATAGTCCAATGAAAGCCTAGACAAAGATATGTATCTGGGAATTCCTTTTGAATGTGGTCAAGTATATCCTTAAATTTCTTTCAGTAGGAGAAACACAAGAGGGATAGACGCAACATGTAGGTACTCTACATGCTGAACATAATTCTTAGAGTTTGTCTTTATTAGAGAATAATAGTACACTGGAATGGGACCTTGAAAAGTTGTGTTAAAGATATGCTATTGAGCACAGCTTCGCAGTCAGTGTCTACAAGGATGAGACGTGTTTAACTCCTTACCTCAACTAGGCTTTACTCCTAATCAGTGAGGGCAGCTATAGATAAAAAAAATATTTCCTAGCTGCCATTGTCCTTTGCAGACCACTCTTCTTCTGCTGAGGTCCTTATCAAAGGAGTGTCCTTCAAAATGGATTCCCCTTCAAGAGATCTTTGGCAGTCTGCCAACTTCTCATGGTACGGGTGACCTGGGAGCATGTCAGGCCATCCTGAGTTCCTTTTCCAACCCTAATGACTAACTCCGCAGTTCCAGGTAAGCCTAGAATTCAGGTTGCCTTTTTGTACTTATAAGTTTTGTGTGATAATACATGAGTCATTGAAATTTGAACTACTGGCCAATTAAAATACTGTAATAACTAAGTTTGAGCTATGCTGATAGATGTGAACTATTCTAACAAGTATGATATTTTCTGAACAAATATACTTTAAAAATATGGGTAATAACTGCCATTGCATATTAGGATTATTCAAAATCATTCTTCTTAACTTTTATGCTTTTTTTTGCCATCTGAAAGAGAAAGGTAGCCAAAATCTTGAAATGAGTCTTTAATTTACACTTCAGCTGACTGAGTGAATTTATGTCTGAATTAACTGATAGACCACATTTTTGTAGACTTCTACAGGACTTGCTGTAAAAAGTGAGCAACTAATAAGTATGTTCATTAAGACAACCCCTGAGTTATTTGCAGTGATGGATCCCAGAACTGAGAGAGGAGGGTATAGCCTGACCCCCTTAACCTTGTGGCGTGATCCTGGATGCAAGTGATCACCACTGGTCAGCACAACAGCTGGCTGGAGTCTCTGCTTTCCTATGGCTCTGGAGGTGCCGGGGGATGAGTGCTACTGTCATTACACCCCTTTACCCCAAATTCAGCAACAGAGGAAAAGTGGGGGGATGAATGGTGGTGGGGCTCAGCCTCAGTTTCACATGTCTCAAGAGCCCAGAGGCTAAGCATTGCTTCTTGTCTGCAATTTTCCCCTGCTGCTGAATTCAGCCACTGATGGTGGGTGGGTGCTACGGAGGGAGGGGAAGGGCAAGCAGCAGCAGTGCTCATCCCCAGGGCTTGAGCTGTATGAAAACAAGCTCCAACCAGATGCCATGCCAAGCAGCTGGTGAGCCCAGAGTTCACAGCACATGGCACACAGCCAAAGGGGATGTGACCATGGCACCAATCTGCCCCTGGGTATTACAATTTATGCAGTTTTTTGGCTTGGCATTCATTCAGGACTTGCCTTCACTATAAAAATTAGCACCAGGTTCTCTCCTCCCAAGCTACCCACATTTTGAAATGGCACTGGATCCTGGACTGATTAGTAGCTGATGAATTATGCAAGTTAATATAAACCATGCCTCTGGCTGTATCCCCACTGTATTATTTACTCTAGCATCAGCAACAACAGAGTTTTTGTTTCAAGCCAGTGTAACTCAAGCTAGAATATTTCTGTGTGGATGTTAGCAAAGCTATGGATAATGTTTAAGGTATCATTTAAACTAACAGCAGTAAAGAGAACCATCAGATAAATTCCTGTTGAAGTTTATCCTAGTGAGGGCTGATATAGAAATGAGGAGTTGATTCCAAGTTTAAACAATTGATCCAAAATATTTTTAAGGTGGCTGACAAAATATTTGAATGTATGTAGCCTTTGAATATTTTCAAGGCATTAACTTATTTTTTTATTTCTCTTCTCCTTTCTAGGTAGGAACTTCCAACTTCCTATATTCCACTGGTAATTTTTTTTATATTTCCCCCTATGGCTACAGGTAATATGATAGAATGCTTAATGTACTCATGTTTTTATGAATTACAGTATCAGGCTTATAAGTCTGGGCAATCTGAGAATAGGCTTTTCTTTCATTTTATTATATTTTATATATTTAAAAAACCCAGTGAAATCCGCAAGTGCCTATTTCTGTTCACACACAAAATTATGAAGAAGAGATATAGATAGTAAGAAGGTGGCAGAGACTCAAGTGTTAAAAAATGAGCTGAAGGTGCTGAATAAATATAGCAGTGCCTTGTCAGACTTAAGATAGCAGAGCCCTACATCCTAATGTTAGCACAGAGTTTTCATTTCAGAAGCTGCTGTACTGGTTCTAATTTATTTTTAATGGCCATCTTTATTTTGGAGCATTTAGAATATAGCGTAAATTATCCACACAGTAGCTTTATATCAGTTTTCTTGGCATGGATGGAAAGCTACCTGCAGTCATATAACTAAGGGGTTGGGGCAGGGAGGCACCAGCCCCAAGCACTGACTTGGGGGTGGGGTGTGTAAAAACAGCAGCTGCTATGGGTGCACAAGTACCCAGCTCCACCTTTAACTACATGAATATTTTTTCCTGACTCCCTCAGGTTTTGCAAAGAAAGGTCCCCTCTTTTTGCAGTTTTTACCAAGCCTCTATGTTACCTACTCTTTCCCTACCACCTCCCAAAGAAAAAGAGAGAGGGAGAAAGCAACAAAGAATGAATACATATTACAACATTGTAAAAGAGACTCAAATGTGTTTTTATCATTTCAACTTCTATACGATCTCTTTCTTCTGTCAGATACATACTCATCGACGAAAGGAATAAAACTGGTACACATTTAATTTTCCTTAGTGCTTGGCTGGCATGCACAGTTCTTCCATTGTCCCCTTTTCTAACATTAAAGTGTAGGTGGTGAGAGGTAATAGTAACTGTTTTGTTTATTATCTCCCAGACCACAGCTTGCTTCAGGCATAAGAGGTAGAGAGCTAGCGACAGAGTAACCTATAACAATTAGATGATGAGATTCCCAGTGAATACCTTAAAATGCCTGTCAGAACATATACCAATGCATTTCCTTAATAGTAACAGTGTGCTTCAGAATACTGCAATTAAGCTGCTTTGCTTCTAAAAGCTGTTTATGGTTTTTAGATTATCTGACGTCTTCAAGAAACTGTTTAGTACCCATGGTTACCAAATATGTCTCATGCAGTAACACTGTTCTGGTGCTTGATATATTGTATCGTATTAGCAGATTTCCCTTTTTCTTACAGTAATTTCCTAGCATCAAACCTCAAAGGTATAAATAATAAAATCTTCTCCAAGTCTTAATATTCAGAAATGTCATTAACCCATTAATTATTTCATATGCTTGCAGTGGGCCCCACTTAATGCAAATCTTTATCTCTGGGATATTTGCATTCAACAGAGGACATGAAATTTTGAGAGAATACATAGCCTCAGAATGATTTATGTAGCACCAAGAATAGGTGTAATGTAGGAGTTCCTGTGTGGTTGGCAAACATCTTTCAGCCTAATAGGGGGCTACGTGACTGAGTCAGAAATAGGAAAGACATCTAAGTCACAAAATTTAGCCTTTGTTATAATAAGTTAATATGTGCTGTGGCTTCTATCACATATGCCAGTGTGGTTTTCTAGGGATACTATTTGTTTAATAAGAAACATTTTATTTATTCTGGCTTCTTATTTGCTGTTTCCAGTGCAATATTAAACAGACACCGAAGTGATATGCATATTGATTCCCTGTGGTATAAAGGATGCATCTACTCAGTGAAAAAATAGTTACTCACAAATGCCTTTAGCGTTAAACAAGGTCCTATGTGAAGTACTGCAGATGAAGTTGGATATATGTTGACACATACAACACAGGCATCTTTCAGCTTTTTCTTTGTCCATTTTTTTCCTTCATCTTACATCCCTCTGCACTCTTTGTCTTCTCTGCCCTTTCAGTATACTCTCTGCTGTTCAGTCTTTGCTCAGCCCTGCCTACCTGATTTTCATCTCTTTTTCTGTCTTGCATGCTAAGGAAAGAATAAGTGTTTATGAACTAGTCTAACTTATTTCAGCTTCTTCCTTACATTCTTCTGAGAATCCCAGCTGATGCAGTATATATGTATCTAATTACTTCAAGTAGCAAAAGCCAATATGACACCCATATGTGTGAGTAATTAGCAGGTATAGTCTGATTACCATCTGAAGTGAGTAATGTCTTGGCAATAATGGGCCATTAGGATGAGTGGGCATTACAGTGTCAGCAACTTCTTTTGTGTCAAAATATTGTCCTGGGCATTTTCTTTTTTTTGTGCTGACAGCATAGCCTGAAGCAAATTCTTGGCTAACCAAGGAATCCCAATTTTTCTTAGGAGTGAATCCTAAGTCAAAGGGAAGCTATGGGGTGAACCAACTGTTTGGAGCAAGTGTATTTCAGGAATGTAGCTAAATCATCCATGGCGTATTTTACTTTTCTTATTGTCCTTGTTTTTAAACAAAAGCTTACAGGAATCCATTCAATTCAGTAGAGAGCTGCAAAACTGTAATGTGCATCTTCTTAGGCAGTATTTATTGTATTATTGCAATTTATCTCCTTTCAGATCAGTAAATATTATAATTGGATGTACTTTTGAAATGCCTATTGCTCAAAATTACTTTCCAGCAAATATAAATAAATAGTATGTATAGAATTTTATCTTCTGGAAATGGATCCATGTTTCATTTCCTCATTCTCTCCTAAGTACTGCACAGGGACTAATAAGTTCAGTGGTGTTATTTACCAA
The DNA here is from genome assembly GCF_001723915.1 of Gavialis gangeticus. NCBI lineage: Eukaryota > Metazoa > Chordata > Crocodylia > Gavialidae > Gavialis > Gavialis gangeticus. The sequence goes on along the minus strand of NW_017728994.1, from coordinate 13,885,888 downwards.
TAGGTCAAAATTAACTTTCTATTCACTGTTTGTAATTTATGCTGCCTTCAGGGACTGGAAGATTGTTGTAGGAAGAAAGAGTGATTAGTGCTCTGACAGAGAGATAGTTGCTGCCTCTGATCCTAGCATGGCCTTTCTCACACCTCACTGTGTTCTAAGCAGCTAGCTTTTTATGGGAAACAGTAGAAGTGGCCCCATGCCACTTACTTGCTGAGAATGGGGAAATGGGAATTAAAGAAGGGGGTGAAAAAGGGCTATTTGGTGTGATGCCAGAAAGTCGATTATACATGGGAATTCAGAGGATTCTTCCCTTTCTTTGACGCTTGTCTATGTCTATCTCAACTATGTGGGTTATCACCCACAGAAAACCATGGCTGACACGTTTTGGGGCCATCATAGGTACAGTATCAGTTCAACACATGGATAACCAGAAAATTTAACGTGATTAAAGACAGAGGAAGGAGGGACGTTTCAAGATGCAGGGAAAGTTCTTTGCCCTGGTCACAGTAAATGAAATACTCTTGAGCCCTAATGCATTTCCTTATCTAGTATCCATCATGTGAACAACACATGGAGACAGATCAATATGAGCAAGCCTAAGCAGGCTATGAATGGCATATTCAAGTAGTAAAATTCAGTAAATAAATGCTAATGGCTTTTCTCATGGTATTACAATGCACTGATAATGATTTTGATTGTAGTGACCTCCCTAATTGTGTTTGAGATTAACAACTCCTTGGATTTGATGGTTAATATTAGGCTAAGACTACAAGTTAAGTGGACTGAGCTGAGAGTTAAGTGGACTGAGCAAAGTAAGGAGCTGATCCTACTTGGTTTGAAGCCAATGGCAAGATTACCATTAACTGCAATGTCAGAAGAATTGTCCCTGGCACTAGTAAAACAGCATGAGGTTTGTATCCCAGATGCTATTAGTAAAGATGAGAGGAATTTCTGTCCTCCTTGTGCCAACAGCACTGAAACAGGATGCTGTTTCTCCAACCCTGACTAATTATGTGAACTCAGACTCAATTTGTACCTTTCTTTTTCCCACATCTGTATCCTTTCACCTATATAATCAGCTGCAAAGCAGCAAGACCTTTATCTTTTGCTGGGAGGACAAACATATAACTCTCCTTTCAGCAGCTGCTGTTGTGCATGGCTTTGGCATGTAATGAAAAGCAGGTTCCCCTTTGAGATCAATTCAGCAGCACTCCTTTCCTTTGGTAAAGAAGCCTCTTCCCAGAAGTGCTTTGTGAAGCTGCCAACTTGCTTCAGAAAGAAGCTGTGTTGATATACATGACAAAAATCTTTCATGACCAATTCTTTACTGCAGTGATTCTCTACCAGAGTGTCATGGCACCCTGGGATGTGTTCAGATCCTTTGCAATTATGCTGCAAGGTATGAGGAGAAAAGCAGATCAGCTTAGGTTTGTCCTGACTGGCTGATCCCCAATTCCCTGCTGCCCAGAACCTCTGGAAGAAGGTAAGCACTGTAATACATAAATTAGTTTTTGAAATTGGGTGCCACCCAATTCACAAAAAATATGGAAGCGTGTCTCAAGTCCTGTGAAGAGTACCTTGAGTTCAGTGAGAGGTACCTCAAGTTCAAAATGGTTGTGAACCACTGCTCTACTGACAAACTCCTCTCTGTTCAGTGGCTCCACAGACAGTTGTTGCCCTGTATCTGTATACACCACCATTGATAGGTGATATAGCTTAGTGGATAAGACACTGGGGTGGGATTTGGATATCTGATATTACTTTTGACTCTGCCACTGCCTTGATGCTTGAACTTGGGCAAGTCACTTCACCTCCATGGAACTTAATATCTCCCTCTGTAAAATGGGGCTGATATTAAATGTCTTTGGTAAAGCACTGTCCATACTGTAGCTAGGTCCTATGATTGCTAATATGAGACAGATGATAACATGGTAGGAATTCAAAGGGAGGGATTTGCATTATTATTTCACCTTCTTTTATTAGGCATTATAAGAGAAATTACTTTCATGGTTTCATAATTGTGTGACAGGCTAGCTGGTAGTGATTTAGCCCAGCGGTTTTGAAAGGGTAAAAGATGATTGGCGGACTTGGGATTCCCTTTCCTTACCAATCAGGCCCCAGGGACTCACCCTCCATGTCCCCTGATTGGCCCATTGGGTCACCTGGAGGGGGATAAAAGGGGCAGCGCGGCTGACTCAGAGGAGACCAGCGAGGGACCACAAGGAAGGAGCTTCAAAGAGCTGGGCCAGTGGGGCAGGAACAGTTGCCCCAGAAGAACCTGAAGGAGTGGGACCTGCAGGCAGCAGTTGGACCCTCAGCAGTGCAGCATGCAGCCGACAGGAGAGGCTCCCCAGCTCCAGCAAGGATCTGAGCAGCGACCTGAGAGGTTCCCAGCTCTACTTCTAGCTCCTCCAGCAAGAGGTCAGGAAGTGCAACATGAGGCCGGGGTTCCTGAAAGGTCAAGACCCCTAGCAGCTTAGAGCAGTCCCAGCACTGGTGGCTGTGGGATAGTGTTTTTGCCTACCACATGGGAGGTATGAGTTCAAGTCCTAGCCGGGATGACTTAGGTTGAATGCAGTAACAAGGAGAAATTCTTGTTGCAGTAGAAAGGGGATCATTGTGTTTTCCCTTTTTCCCCACCCCCTCCAGGTACCTAGGGCCCTATATTTCTTGTTATTTGATGTTTTGTATTTTGTGCCTTTTATATTTTGCCCACCAGTATTGTTTGTTCTGCTGTTTGTATTTTATATGTTGTTAACCCTGTCATTTGTCAACTGGATGAATATGTCTATGATTGTAAGTGTCTAACCTTTATTGACTCCTGCCTCCTTCGGGGCATTGTAGTGTCCCCTATACCCCCTGGTTTATGTCTGTTATGTTCCCAGTACTGTTCTCTCATTAAAAGGTATATGGTTAAGTTTCCATTGGTGATTTAGCTCTGCTCCATAGGGGAAGGGGGGTGCCTACACCTCCGACAGCACTTGTGTGCCTGCTCTGATCCCTTCAATTGGAGAGGGGGTACGTCTTTGAGTACCACCCGGGTTACAATTGGTAGGGTAGGAAACGACCTGAGCAGATCATCAAGTCCGACCCCCTGCCATGGGCAGGAAACAATGCTGGGGTCAAATGACCCTGGCTAGGTGATTATCTAGCCTCCTTTTGAAGACCCCCAGGTAGGAGTGAGCACTACTTCCCTTGGAAGTTGGTTCCAGATCCTAGCCGCCCTGACTATGAAGTAGTGTCTCCTGATGTCTAGCCTGAACCTACTCTCAATCAATTTGCGGCCATTATTCCTAGTTACTTCTGGTAGTGCTCGGGGGAACAGGGACTCTCCCATTCCCCACAGATGCCCCCTGCTAAGTTTATAGACAGCCACCAGATCCCCTGTCAGCCTTCTCTTGTGGAGGCTGAACAGGTAAGGTCCCATAGCCTCTCTTCGTAGGGCCTGCCCTGCTGCCCCCTGACCATGCGAGTGGCCCTCGTCTGGACCCTCTCCATGTTGTCCACATCCCTCCTGAACTGTGGCACCCAGAACTGGACACAGTACTCCAACTGTGGCCTGACCAATGTCATACAGAGGGGGAGGATCACCTCCTTGGACCTGCTCGTGATGCATCTGTGGATGCATGACAAGGTGCGGTTAGCCATACTGACCATGTCCTCACATTGGTGGCCCATTTTTATCTTGGAATCACTAATGACTCCAAGATCCTTTTCTGCCTCTGTGCTGATGAGAAGGTAGCTCTCCAGCCCATAGGTATGCTGCTGGTTCTTCCTCCCTAGGTGCAGTACCCTGCACTTCTCAGTATTGAATCCCATCCTATTCTCATCCGCCCACCCCTGTAACCTGTCCAGATCAAGTTGTAGCCTGTCCCTCCCTTCTTTCGTGCCCACCTCTCCCCACATCTTAGTGTCATCCACGAATTTGAACAAGGTACTTTTCACCTCCTCATCCAATTCATTGATAAAGATGCTGAACAGTATGGGCCTTGGGGGACTCCACTGCCCACATCCCACCAGGTTGAAAATGACCCATCCACCACCACCCTCTAGCCAATTAGCTACCCATCTGACTGTATAGGCATCAATGCCACAGTTGCCTAATTTTTTAATGAGAACGGGGTGAGAGACAGTGTCAAAGGCCTTCCTAAAGTCCAGAAAGACTATGTCCATGGCAACACCTACGTCCAAGGATTTTGTGACCTGGTCATAAAAGGCAACCAGGTTGGTCTGACAGGACCTGCCTATAATGAACCCATGCTGGTTGCCCCTGAGCATAATCTCCCCTGCTGGTCCCTTGCAGATGTGCTCCTGGATAATTTTCTCAAAGAGCTTCCCCAGGACCAAGGTAAGACTAACGGGCCTATAGTTACCTGGGTCCTCCTTCCTTAAGAGTCATTGAGAAATGGTAGATAGATTATCCAGAGTGAAGAAGTTTTTAAAATGTACTTAATAGTTTTTTTGGATACAGCAAAATTAATATAAAAATGAAATGAGCAGTGTTCTAGGATCCCAAGTATGGGAGGCAGATGTTGGAAGGGGTGGTATATTTTGGTGTGATTATTTCAAAAAGTATTTTTTCAGCATCTCTGTAAGTAGTCACCATTTGTTTCATGTGAACAAAGATCAGCCTGATGGCCATTGACAAAACTTTAGCCATTCACTTTTATTGTTTGTATGATCAGACAATCTAAGTCACGTAGTGCTACTCTTAGCTCCTGACACTATAAGTAAAAAGAATAGAGCATATGGTTTTAAAAATACAAATAAAGAATATAGGCAAAATAATGATTACAGTTTCTGAACAGTGAAAAAATACTCAGCACAGGTAACGTAATACTAAAGCAAATATATGGTAAAAAGAAGAAATGAATCCTACACATATTGGATCTTAGGTATATAATAATTTCTATTTTATAGTTCACACAACTTTCAATTCATTAATACACTGCCAATGAACAAGTAAAACTACCTGCAAGCAAATCACCATAACTACCAGCAGATAAAACTTCCTATAATTATTTGCCAGAATATTCACAATTACTTCTTATATCCTAACTGTACAATATATGGCACAACTGTAGCAAAACCCCCAGTTTTTCCTTTTTTTTTCCTTTTAAAATGCGTTCCCTCCTCTTCCTCAACCATTTCTGACTTTTTCTTTCCTTCTCTATTTCCTATAGATAAGTATAAGTGAGCTAAGACATAGGATAAGCTTCAGTATTTTATTTAGGTAGCAAGTTATAGTTGTTTTGTATTTTTCTTCTTTATATTGTATCATTATTATGTTTATATTGATTTTTACTGTTCTATATTACTGTTTTACTGATACTATATGATTTAGGCCTACATATATAAGTTAGCATAAGTCATGTCAAATTTCCATTTTGGTTGCCAAGTCTCCATCTTTTCCCCATGCCCTGTTGTGTAACCTATGACTCATACCTACCCCTCCTATAAAAATTGTTTCCTGGATGAATGGGGATGAATGTCCTTGAGAGACAATGGCAGTAGATCTAAAAATAGCTCCCTCTGAATGACCAAACCACCAACACGGATACCTGGACCAACGACCCAGCCCTTGGAACCACCCTCAGCATTCAAGGCACAAAAGATGAGGCAACCTGCCATTGTGCCAGGCTCCACATGCTCAGTAACAACACCTGAAACCCTCTGGAACAGGACTGACATTGCCTGGACAGGCCTTCCCCATAGGAGATCAGAGGTAGTCTGCCCCATAAAAGGAGTAGTGAAGACTGACTCCTTGGGATGCCCTCTCCATCTGGACCAGCACCATGCCACACCACCTATCCACCTGGAGGCCCTGCTGGTGACCCCCCTCTGGACAACAGCTGCTGGACAAGGACCCCTTTCCAGCCTGGATAGGTAGCTATCACCCCCACCCCCTCCTCAACCAAGGATTTGGACTCTGTTTCTCTTCCCTACCTGAACTCCAGCCCTTCCACTGAGTCTCTTTCTCCTGCTGCCATTGTGAGTGCTTGTCTGTGTGTGTGTGCATGTGTGTGTGAACCAATAATTTCATGGGGCTGTGTAGTGTGTCTGTTTAATAAAACTGTTATTTGAACCCCTGAGTTGGGTTTTGCTTTACTACAGTTCCGGCCCTGCTCCAGTCTCTGCTCCTCACCCCTCTAACTTCTGTCTCATTTCTCCCTCTCCTGCTTCTAGCTCGCTACCACCTCCAACACCTGTCCTGAGCTCCTCTCTGTCTGCAACCCCCCCCAGCTTCTTTGCCACTGTCTTATACCCACTGCCTTTTCTCCTGATCTCTGCCACTGTTATTGCCTTGTCCCCACTGCCTTTTCCCCTGAGCTCCCAGGTTTTTGCCTCAGTTTCTTTCCTGGCTGTCTCCTCCTTGCCACCACTTATCTGCACCCCCCCAATATCTCAGCTGTCTGCCTCAGTTTCCAGCCTCAAGCTCCCAAGTTTCTGCCTCTCTCTCTTTCCTGGCTTTCTCCTCCTTGCCACTGGGCTTTTTGCCTTACACCAGTGACCTCAAGTAACCCTGGGGCCACTTGATCTTAAGTAAACCCAAGCCTCGGTTCCTCAGCCAGCTTCTCTCTAGTCCACTGGTTCTAATCTCAGGTTTAGCAACTTTCACTCCCTACACTTTAATTCTCTCTCTTGCTTTAACCTTCCCCCAAGTATCCCAGGTACCCCAAGTGCACACATACATACCATACCATCCAAGTTAGGAACTTACCTATGTGTAGGTAGGCTGTATGAGAATGAACTGGTGTGTGTATATAATGTATATATAATGTCATTGTGTGCATGATATATGAATTAGTGATCTGTGTATGTGTACTGAATGGGCAGGTATAGACAATTGTTTTTTGTCTAACTTTTGGGGTGTATAGTGTATGTGCTTGAACTGGTGATGGGTATGCATGTGCCTAGGCTGGTTTGGATGTGTATGTGCCTGAGCTGGCAGTGTGTGTGTGTATGTGTGTGTATGAATCTAATTGATTTGTATGTTTGTATATGTGCAATTGTGTCACACCCTCCTGTCTAACAGTGCAATATTGAGATCCTGAGAGTTGGCCTGCCCCCACAGGGCAACACAACCATCAGTAAACAAATCTACAGGATAGAAGTTTATTTCCAGACATTCACAGTGGCCACACTGGATGTGAGGTTAAAAAAAAAGATGAGAATTAAATGAATGAAGAAATCAGTATGTCTTCTGTTGATTCTGTTTTTTCCCCCCTGTTCTTTCACTTCCATTTTTCTAAAATATTGGAGTACCAAGACTTATTTGATACCTGTGGTTTTAATGGGAAGTACCTCATATTCTATTTTCAGTGTTGCATGAAAGAGACTTGGTTTGCCGTAGTTCTCAAAAGCCTAATTATGTGGACAGATTGTGAGGTGAGATTGTTGTGCTCTTATGCTTTTATTCAGTGACAGGAGTTTGAGGTTTTGTGAATTATTTGTAAAGCTTGACTTCTGAATCTTTTTCCTGCACTTTAAAAATTTTGCTTTTTTTCAAGAGTGAAATGGAAAAAAAAAGAAATTTTAAGAATTACTTACTTGATTTATTGAGTCCCTGAAAATTGACTGGGTCAGGTCATTGTTCTGAATTTACACAGTTCTGGAGTCATGTAGGTTTTCTGCTGATTACAGTGGAATTCAGAATATATTCATATATTACACCTTTTATTAGAAGTCTCTTCCACTCTGCCCCAGCTCATTTCTCTAGATTTTGTCTGTACTTTTTCCCCCGTTATATGGTCTTTTTTCATTTTGCCCATTTTTTTCAGTCTTTCTTAAATGGAATGTGAATCCAGTAAAGCTCAAGCTGATATATTTTTTTTAAATAATGAATCTGAGGGGGGTTTGAATTAAGCAAAATAAATGTACTCATCTTTAATTTAACATGCTAATTTCTTTTAAAATACTCCTTTGTAACTGTATTCGTGTTTAATGAAAATGATAACAAAAAACCATTCAGAGAGATTCTTGTTTAGTTATTGGAATTTAAGCAATATCATATTATAAATCATATTATGCCTACAGTTGTATTACCATGTGCTGTGATCCAATTGGCTTTAGGAAGCTAAGCTGAGTCAGTACTTAAATATTCCTTAGGGGTTTCCCTACTTTGTTGTTTCAGAGTTGGTTGCTGGTGATTTAGCAGAAAGTGTTCATCTCTACAACCTGGCATTAGCCAATGTCTTAATGTGGTTTAGAAGGTGGAATTAGAGAAGTGAGTAGGAAAATACTTATCCAAACTTGTGCTGTTAGAGGACATACGAGATGGAGGATGCATATAAATAAGCTGCATCTATCTGTACGGTTTTATCTACATCAGTGGTTTTCAACCTTTTATCAATTGTGGATCCCTAAAAAAAATTGAATTGGAGATGCAGACCCCTTTGGAAATTTCAATTGGAGGTGTGGACCCCTTTTCATTGCAAGTGAACTTTTGATTGATCATAGTCATCTTTCACAGATCCTTTAGAGATAGTCTGCAGAGCCCCAGGAGTCTACAGATCACAGGTTGAAAAGTACTATTCTACACATCTGAGCATAGCAGTATAAGAATGCAACTGGGTGCAGAAGCAGTGATTTCTGGTTGCTGCCACATCTATGAATGTGAACAAGTGGCTGCCAACTGCACGCACTTTTTTGTCCACCAGTTGGTGCCCCAGGGTGGGTGCCCCTATCACTCCTCCCTAGTTGAGCCCCTGTCCCAGAACCTGTCACACGTTAATTCTTTTTTAATTTCCTGCCTTGAATAGAGCAGGTTAGCTATTCTGGTAGGTGGAAGGAAGTACTCTGACAGAATCAGCAAGAGTATGGATGTAATTGCAGGAAAGCCTGGGTGAAGAAATGGATCTTACATCTAGCTCTGAGTATGATGACATAGCTCTTCATTTTACTTCATCTGGCAGCACATCTGAAACACATCTATTGAATTTTGTGAGTCTTTTTTAACTTACTTTTTAATTAAAATACTCAATTGGAGCTTCACCATTTAAATAAATCTTCAAATTGAATCTTCCAATGACTTCAGTGAAGATGCCAAAATTTCCAGAGGCTGGAATTAATGCTACATGCTTGCAAATTAATAGTATTGGATTAACACTAAGAATAATTAAGATGAGAGGAATTCTTCTAAATTCATTATGTGTATTTTCTGAAGTCATTAGGAATCCAATATCTATTGAAGTCAACAGGAGGTTTGTCTTGGAGTTCCATGGAGTCAGGATTCACCTCCTATCATTTGCCAGTTTCCCTTTTCTTTTAATAATGTCAGTACACTTTACTTCCTTTTCTTGAAATCACTGACCAAAATGACATCACCATATCTCCTGAAAGGCAGGTTAGCAGATGCAGTGCAGATTTATGGATCAGTTACCAGGTTTCTATTGTAAACTGTGGTTTTCATTCTCTTTTTCCCTTGGAGCTTAGCACATCACTTCTTTGACAAGCACAGTGTCACCTCTCCATTGCTCAAGACCCTTATATTATTTTTCTTTCTGCTGGGATTTCTTTCTGGGTGTAGATGTAACATTCCCCCATATACCATCTGGGGCCCTTTATTGGTAGTACATTCTGTTAAGAATTTAATTTGAATTGGATACTTTTTTACACATTATTTGTAGTGTAGACATATGTTCTCTTTCCATTACTGTTTACTGCAGTAGTGATTTTTTAAAGATGAACTTCAGATGTTTCTCAGGTCCTCTTGTAATTTCCTTTACATCAAGCATATGATAAGTCAGACATTTGCAAATTTAAGCAAGATTTTTAAATCTGCTTTGGCTGTAAAGGTACAGTAGATTTCCATTTATGGTGGCTTCTTTTCCTCTGGACATGCTCAGTTTTATTGTCCATCTGTCACCATTTTTAAAGGAGTGTTTTGTTTTTCTAATACACCAACCTGTTACACAATCTTTCCCTCAACAGTCTTTATCCTTGCCATAAACTAGCCTTGTTGACTTGGAAATCTCATGCACATCTAGTCTGAGATATACACTGGGCACATCTACATATGCACGTAAGTGATTTTTAGACAGGCATCTAAAAGGACAGCCATTAAAGCACAGTAACACTGCGTGAACTGATTTGGGACTAAAGTTAGTCCCAAATCAGTCCACACACAGAGTGTTACTGTGCAGCAAGGTGTTTACATGTGGATTACTGTGCAATAACTAATCAGGCAGGTATCAAATTTATGGCCATATTTACTGTGCAGTACGAGCATGCATGTGTAGATGTGTGCCTGTACTGTGCAGTAATTTTCAGTTACTACACAGTAATTTCAGTTACTGTGCAGTAAATGTGCACATGTAGACTCACCCATTGAGTGTGATGAATTGAGTAACTTTATCATAGTCAATAAACTGGGAGTGTTTAAGTCTACGGACAACAATAAAAGATATGCATTGAACATTATGAAAAAGGGATTTTCCTGAGGAAGACCTTTTATTTGTTTGTTTGTTTGTTTATTGTGGTGAGAGAGTTAAAGTTACATTTTTAAAAAATCACTAGTTTTGCCAGAAAGCACTAGGACTTTCCCTTGGCACATCCAGAATAAGAGCAAGCAAGGGGACCATTTTGTTCACATAGCATGACTTCCTGCCTTATACAGGCCAAAACATTTTAATAAGTGCCTTTTCACAAAAAAAGATGCATTAAATACTTTATTATAGGTCTATTCAGAGTGCCCATCATAGTCATAGCAGATTGCTGTTATTAGAAGACAGATTTCCCTGCGTATCCATTACCTTAGAATAATGTGTTTATATACTGTGGTGATGAGCACCATTAGAAGTGTCTTGGGAATAGTATGTATGATAGAGGAGATGGATTGTGTGATAAAGGGCTCGTCTATTTTTCAATGTCTTCAATACTTTAAGACTCAGTTGAAAGAATAAAACTTTCTGAGCTTACATAAATCAGAGCAGTTTCCTATGCCTTATTTGTTTAGGAATTCTAATGATTATTTCAACATTTTTCTTAAAATATTCTGGAACATAATGATTCACTTAATCAGAATGCAAACAGTATGGAAGGAGACCACTGTATGGAGGAGGAACATAGCAGCTTTTATCCAATGGCTCTCTGGCTTGCAACAAAACTAATCCACCTCTGCCAATACATTTACCACTTATACCATTTATGCCAATATTGCTTATGTCTTTTCTTTATCACCTTTTATTTACCCAGGGTTTCATCATCATTAAATTGTGCAACTGAACTGCAATAAGTCTATAAAATTATTTGGGATACAGATTGTATGAAAGAAGCTACATACATCATAAGAAGTTGTTGTATTATTAGTACTTTAAACATTTTTTACATATGTCTCATTTCACAAAGCTCAGCAATAACCTTCTAAAATTATGTTAATATAATCTTTATTTCTCGACATTCCCCAAACATATCTCTAAGTGACTTAACACAAATGTTTCTTCAAGGATTTCTCTTTGGGAAGTGAGGGCACTCAGCATTCAGCCAGTCCCATGCAGGATTGGGACCTTTCCATTCTGAATTTATCTTGCAGAACTGTTGTACACAGCTTGATTATGTGAAATCACATCCAGTTCCAAAGGAACAGACAGTGATGTTGCAAACATGGAATTATTCCTTCACGCCTGGGTTAAGCCAAAGAAGAAACTGGACTCCCAGGGATGATGTGTTCTCACCCAAGCACAAATATCTAAAAGAAAAGACCAAGAATGGCTGTCCAAGTTAATTTCATTTTGTGTAAATGTCCTCTCTTCTCTTCCAAGTCCGTTCCAGTGAGAAAGTTCCATTTTAATTACCTCTTACCATAATATAGGTTCTAATGGGACTGAAAGGCATAAAACAACCTAGACATACTCTCTGCCCCACTGGAAGCTATGCAGGTGTCAAATTAAGGTTCTTCTAGTACTTTATGAGTTAAGAGGATTATACACTGTTCTTAAAGACCACTATCCAATTATTTTACTTTTGTAGCCGCTAAAATCCTACAATCCGATAATATTTGATGAAGCATTTAGCATTTCAAATCTCAGTGGACTAAAGCAGCTACAAGTGAATCTTGATTATTTTTAACTGGTGAATTGCATTAGATAACTTACTTTTTTTAAATTTTGGCATGCCATGTAAATTTTTCTTTAAATCTCAAAGGGCTTGAAAGCACATTGTAAACAATTCTACATATAGCCAGTGATTCTGTAACAGATTTTCTCAAAAAGGTTTTGCCTGACTGCTTCAACTTTCTATTGATCGTTCTTATTATTAAATATTTTATTTTTTCCAATCAACTTGGAATCCCATTGTGCAATGCTCTATAAAAACTGAAATAGCAGTCATTTCTCTATAGAACTGAGAACTGACAGAACAAGACATAGCAGGTGAGTGAGACAAGATGTGTGCTTAGGGAGAAAGAGGGCACAAGGGATAACAAACATAAATATTGTGTTTAAGTACAGATTAGCTATATGTACAGTTCTTAGAAAATCTATTCTTTTTCTTTCCCAACCAGTATTAGCATCATTCCTGCTTGCCTAGGCAAAGTATCATTTTGATAGCACTGTTTGGTATTCTTCATCTGATGGTGTAATCTTGGATTAACGGGAAGTTTTGATCAGTTTTGATTGAAGTTAGCTAGTTGAATACATGATGGGGGCTGTGAAATGTCCTGTAAACCTGGAAAACTCTATAAGTCTTAGATCCTCAGCTATTCTCTGTTTCTTTCTGTTTCCTACTTGACACTAAAAGAACCATACTAACAATAAGGTCCCCGAAAGACATTACATTTAAGATTTGATTAACCAGTTAAACACATTTTAAGTAGTGACCCAGTCACACCTTAATGCAGTTAGTGGAGCAGCAATATAATGAATAAGCCACAAAGAATAAGCCACAAAGTTATTACGCATCTTTTGTGTAATAACTTTGTGGCTGGTTTCCATCATGCCTTAAATTGAGTTAAATTGAGTGGCCAGGCATCAGCTGATTGGGAAATGGGAGCCCTCGACTCTGACATGTCCCTGAGGCTGTGAGTGGCACCTGATCAGGGCTTCCAGCTTTGAGGATGCATTAGAGTCAAAAGCTCCCACATACCTCCAAGGCTGGCAGTGGAAGTCAGAGCTCCCAGCTTCAGCATTTGACTTCCAGTGCGACAGCTGGGAGCTCCAACAGCTGGCGCTCCCAGATCAGCTGATCTGCACTTTCTGGGGTGCATCAGAGCTCTTGTGCCCAATGTTCCCCTCAAGTTGGGACCCCTAATTAGCTGCTACTCCCATGTTCAATTTAATGCATGATAGGAACCAGCCCATGACTGATGTATTCCCAAGGCTGGGAGAGTCAATCAGATGCCTGGTCTGTGCTCCACCTGTACTGGCAATATGGTGCAGTTGGGATCTGATCCCCAATACTACAATCATGCCTCCTGCCATGCACCTGTAGCAGGGTAGGAGGTGTGATTGTTGTGACTGAGCATCAGATCCCATCATGCGCCTTTTCTGGAACATCTTTCAGGCTCCTAATTGTTTTTGTTTATTTTTTCTAAGGCAAGACAAACTGTATGTGGATTTATACCAGAGGTCTTGGGATGACTCAGATGTTGGCACACTGTGCTCTAGAGCAGAAGGCTGTAGTTTCCACATCAAGCATTAGACTCATTTCCAGTGTGAGCATTGTATTTGAGAGAGAGGGGGGAGAGGCATTATTAGAGATGCCATCACGAAGATGCCATAATGAGCCAAGCTCTGTTATGCCCATATATCCAAAGGAACTTTTCAGAAAGAGCAGGCTATAATTCTAGTATTCAAGTGATGCTTCTTCTTTCAGTCAGGTTCTTTCCCCCACCACCTTATGTTTGAGCTGTGGACATTCTAATAATGTCCACAGCCACATGATGAGTGGCTTTTTTGCTTGCACAGTCTTTGCAGCACCACTCTCTAAACCATTTCTATTTGCCACATGTATTGTGCCACTTGGGAAACACTACGAATCTACCAACTTGTTTGGAATTTTTCATTTTCATTGTAAGAACTCCAAGCATTGTTGCTTCCTTTTATTACTAACTCTGGCATGACATTCCTTCACTCCTGAAGCTGCAGGAGTGAAGGATGATGTAGAATTGAATGTGCATATTAAACTGCATGTTTGTCAGGAGAAATCTCTAGTTGATCACACAGATTTTTTTTCAGTGATACCAAGACAGAAGTTCTCTAATGACTGTACATGGTAAAGACTTTCACAAAGGGATAATATTGATACTTTATAAAAGTACTGGGGAAATTAAAGATTTTTTAATATTCTGCTTCTAAGCAGTACTTCAAAGAACAAAATTGCTTCCTTATTTTCCAGAAAAGCTCTTTTGTCTTCTACTCTTCTTACTCATTTACTCCTATGAAGGGCTTTGAGTAACAGCAGGGCAGCCAGCAGGTGCAAGCTAGCTCTAGTGAGGCAGGCAGTAGGCAGTCACATGACCCACCAAGGGTCATGTGATTAGAGGGGAGAGCAGAGCAGACTCCATTTTAGCTCAGGCTCTCAGGGTGAGTGAGCAGTCTGCTGCTGGCAGCTGGCAGCTGGCAGAACAACATTCGGCTGAGTGGCTGCTCAGGAACACCTTGGGGGTAAGGGCAGGAGCTATGGGGATGGTAGGAGGCTCCTGGTCCTGGTTATGACTTGAAAATGCCCCCTTCTGGGGAAAGATGGCCTGGTGGCATTACCTGTGGTGGGGTAGCTCCCCAGAAATGCCAGGCCAGTTGCCTTCCTAGTGAAAGGTGGGTAAGGGGTCCTTATAACCCTAGCCCCCACTACTCAGTGTTGATAGAACAGCCAGTGGGGCCAGGTTCACTGAGGAAAAGGCACCCAAGTCCCTGGGGGGTAGGACATAGAGTGTAGCCCCAATGAAGGGGTAGAGAGTGGCCCCAGGGAGAGGCATAGAGTTGGCCTCAGTGAGGGTTTAGAGAGTGGCTCCAGAAAGCAGGGCAGGAAGAGTCAAGTGCCCGGTGAGGGGCCAGTGGCCAGAGTCAGCCTAGTGTTAGGTGTAAGGACTGTTGCTACGTAGAGTAGGGTGTATGGGGCACCTGAAGGTCTGCATGGGATCACCTGGAGTGGAAGTAGGCAAGCCTGATGGCCTGAAAAGTATGCTCAAGAGGAGCATGGCAAGTTGGGAGAAGCCCAATGAAGGGTGACATGAAAAAGGCCCTATGAGGGGGCAGAGTGAATGAGACACTTTGAGAGGAGACAGGATGTATGAGATGAGTGTGAGAGGCCCAAGAAGGGGCAGAGTTTTTCCTGGCTTCTAGCTGGAGGAACTACAACTTTGAATGCCATCTGAGAGGCATGGGACATGGTACAGGTAGGTTGGAGTTGTATGTAGACCCCATGGCATCATGACATTAAATGGGCAGTTGTCCACTTACTTCATTTTGTATGATTGAACAGCAAGTCATGGCAGAAGAGACAGGGCAGATTGTCCTAGACAGAGGAGTGGACCAGCACTGCAACTGGCCACATGATCATCCCCTTGTCACAATTAGTTAACAGAATTCCAGATTTGTCCTTAGAGCACCTGGCATCCCATTGACTGGCAATGCTGGTATAAGCAAGAAAGATGTAGTGTGGGTTGTATGAGTGTGTTTTCCTGACTGCAATTCACTTCACTCTGTAAGGGAAAAAATATCATCCCTAATCCTGTTAAAGAAACTCTTTAAAAATGCACTATCTGGTTCTCCTTTTGAAAAGTGTTCCAACTCTGGCTTTTATCTCATGTATAGACTGTTATCATGGTACATACATGAAAGTGAAGGCAAATAATTTTAGCAAAGCCTGTTGAATCATAGAGATAGTGGGGATAAATTTATACTTTTATTATCTGTCCATGTTGCATAAGTAAATACAAAAGGTCAGCTGTTTCTCTTGGGGATTCATCTCACCACTTGGCTATACAAGGGCTGCATATTCAAAAAGCCAGAGGCAAAATTACTTGAACTTACACACATTTCTAAGTGCCCTGGTTTAGGTTGAGACTGAACAGAACAGAAGTTTGCCATTTGCTGGGAGAGGTGTGGAGGAGGGTGGCATATGAAACTGCCTGCATTGGCCAATGTCAGCAAGGTAGGGATGCTAAAGCATGCCTCCCAGCATAACCCACAGTCTCCCTGGACTGCTGGGGATTCCTGAGTGTTGCTGAGTCAGCGACAGGAATTTCCAGCCTGGTCTGCTCCCTGTCACTGCATCTGCTCATGGGAGCATTTCATGCAGCAGCATCTCATAGAAGCATGTCATAGACTGGATGGGACATCAAAAGATCATCTAGTCTAACTGGGAATCAAACTAGAGCCTTGGTGTTATTAGCACCATGCTCTTATCAACTGAGCTAAATAATAGGACTGTGTGAAGCTTTGGTAGCCGATTCAATTCAGAGGAGATTTGGCCTGATTTGGTGGCTGAATCTCCAAATCTGAATCGAATCAGGATAGCCATTAAAAGGTCTGAATTGAACTGGAAGCCTCTGAATTGATGCAGAAAAGATTTGGCGCCACTTCAGAGATTCAGCCAGAGACTAAACAGCCAGCAGTCCTCGGTGCTGGACACAGCTGCCTCCAGCTGGTAAGTCTGTTGTGCTGGGAGGAGGGAAGAGGGAAGGGGCATGGAGTGGGCAGATCAACACCTGAACAGTGAGGGAGGGATAGGAGCTGGGGCAGGGACCTAGGCTGGGGCAAGTGCTACCCAGTGAGGAGGTTGGACAGCTCGTGCCACTGCACACTGCTGGTCTGGGAGCTGCTTGTGTAGCGGCTTGTCCAGTGGCTCTTGTCACTGCTCCCACTGCTGGTCTGGGAGCTGCTTGTGTAGCGGCTTGTCCAGTGGCTCTTGTCACTGCTCCCACTGCTGGTCTGGGAGGGCATGGGGTGGGTGACTGTGCCCCAGGATCTTCACAGCATGGGCAGGGCTGGGGCTGTGCCGGAGCACAGCCCTGTGGCAGGCGACTGGGTCTAGCCTCCCAGAATGCAGCCCTGGCTCCTCCTACCCTGCAGAGTACAGCCTGGCAGTAGGGACTGCACTGGGCGAAAGGCAGAAGGCACTGGGAGTAGGGGCTATGCCCCCCTGCTACTCGCCCAGCCAGTGCGGGGCCAGCACAAAACTGAACCACTGCACTGCCTCCAGACAAGTGGCATGCAGTGGCAGGAGCTGGCCCGGCCTCCCCACACCTCACGGACAACCAGCAGCTTCACCCTGGCTGAGTGAGTGGCAGCAGGGCACGGGGGGTCATGTGCCACCTGAAAACACACTGCAGTCCCCTCATAGCTCCTGCTCCCCTGCCCACCCCACCCCAATCTGGAGGCCCATGCCCGGCCTCCACCCTGCATGCGCTGCCACCACTCACCCAGCCAGGGCTAAGCGGCTGTGCTTCTGGAGGCACCACAGGGGCTCAGTCTCATGCTGGCCCCGCACTGGCTGAGAAAGCAATGAAGGGGCATAGTCCCCACTTCCAGCACCTTCTGTCTTTCACTCAGCACAGCCCCAGCCCTGCCTGCCCTGTGCAGATTCTGGGACACATACCCCTGCCCCACATGCTCCCGAACTGGTGGTGGGAGCAGTGGCAAGAGCCGCTGGACAAGCCACCACATAAGTAGCTCCCAGACCAGCAGTGTGCAGTGGCATAAGCCACCCCACCTCCTCCCAGCCCCAGCCCCAGCCCCAATCCTTCTCTCGCTGTGGGGACGTTGATCTGCACCCCCCATACCCCTTCCCTCCCCCCTCTGCCTACCAAAACAGACCAGCTGGAGGCAGCTGTGTCCAGCATCAAGGACTGCTGCCTGTTTAGTCTATGGCCATATCTCCGAAGTGGCGCTGAATCTTTGGATCCAATTTGACCGAATAAAATCAGGACAGTGTTTTGAATCACTGAATCGAATCACTGTTCCTCCGCATCGGCTTAATCTGAATCCGAAATAAATACTTGCTGCTTTGCACAGGCCTACTAAACAACCATCTCCATCTTCTCATGGTGGCCAGCTCTAGAGAGAAGCCAAGAACTGAGGGGGGAAGCGAAAGAAAAAAAAAAACCAGGAGGAGATCTGGAAAGATTAGTTTTCTTTCTCCCTTGCACACACTCCCTATCTATCCTCCTTGCTCCCAGGCTCCCTCTCTTACTACCTCTCTCTCTCCCTCTCTTGCATGCATACCCACATCCCTCCCCCACTGCGTTCTCTCTCTTTCCTCATCCCTATCCCGATAGCCATCAAGGGGGTGGAAAATTAAAAAAAACCCAAAAACAACAAGAAGTCATTTTAACCCAAATCAATCAATCAATCACACAGGACCACACCCCCTCCGCAGCCTGCTTCCCACCTTTTCGCATTAGCAGTCAGCATAAAAGGGATATCCAGCCTGCACAGCTCCATGTCACTGGGCTCACTCTCGAGAGGCATGGGGGGGCGGTCACTTGGTGGACTCACAGGGCATGGCTGATCCCCATTTCTCCCCCACCCCCATCAGCAGTCAGCATGACAGGCTGGCAGCTTCCTGTCAGAGGAGACTAGTGAGGCAGCTCACAATGGGGATGCCAGTAGATGGACAGCAACCTACTTAGATTTGGGAGTGGACCTGGTACTAAAGTTCGATTCACTGGTCTAACCCAGCTTGCTTAAGTCTGGTGCCACATCTATCCAGGTTTATCTTGGATCAGTATTCAACATTTTAAAGCAGTTTATGTGCTCTGAACCTCTGTCCTGTTATGGGAATAGTCCAGTTTCTGAGCACCTAGACTGGAAAAAGTGAAATGTCTGCACCTGGCCAAGGTACCTACTTTCTTTATAACTTCTTTATAAAATCCTATTTGTTTTTCTTGATTAGTTAGAAACTGGACAAAACCATACATACTTCCAGAAGCACATCTTATTGCAGATACTTCTTCTGTTTCTATACAAGATTATTTTTGGCACTGTTGTACTTTTACAGTATAGGAGCCTTTGCAACCACTATCAGAACCCATCAATCCTTTTAACTGATTGTATTAATTATTGGTAAGTGAAAACAAATATAGCCAGGAAGAAGGCTTTCTGAAAGAGAAGTTTTAACCAATGGGGATTAGAGTCTCTGAAGGAAAAATGTTGAAGTTTTAAAAAGTGTTCACTCTACCCCCATCTCCTCCTGCTTATTTTTCCATTATCCTGTCTTGCTAATATGGTATGAAGGTTTTAATAGGCTAAAGGTAACAGCTGGGTTTCCTTTGCTTCATTAGATTGTAATATTACTTCATATATATTTAATGTATTTATATTTAAAATTTGGATCCATCCTCATGAATTGATAATGCATGGCATGGTCCATCGCTTTTACTGAAATAACAATTGCATAGCTTTTAAAACATAGCCAACCCATATATTGCTCATTAATATTCATACATGCCTCCTTGATAGTAGATAAGACACAATTTGGGCCTGATCTAGTATCTAATGAAGTCAATGAGAAAACTCTATGACTGAACCATCTGAGGGACTGAGGAATATATCCCTCTATCAGAATTCTCAAAGATATCTGAAAACAGGAATACAACAGTGATCTTTTTTTTTTCTCCATAAGTCTCTATCATAAATAGGCAAAAATAATGAAATTTAAATATTTGAAACTATTATCTTCTTTTGATGATTTGGGGTATTCATTTTTTGGTCAAAACTAGAAAAATGTTATCAGTTCTACTCTAAATGTTATTCTCAGCATTTGGGAGAGGCAAGGATTTCATAGGGTAGGCACCAAATAGTTCACAATGAATTTTTTCTCAGGTCTCTGATCACGGGGAGCTAGGCGCAGCATATTCTCAAACTTTGTTCACATTGGTTGTTCTTAGACTATAAACAGACATTGCATGTGTTCCAGGATAAACTGTTTTCATAGAATCAAAGTATCATAGAAAATTAGGGTTTGAAGGGACCTCAGGAGGTCATCTAGTCCAACCCCTTGGTTAAAACAAGAACATCCCCAGCTAGGTCATCCCAGCCAAAGCTTTGTCTTAAAAACCTCCAAGGATGGAGATTCTATAACCTCTTTGGGTAACCTGTTCTAGTGTTTTGCTACCCGCCTAGTGAGAAATTTCTTCCTCATATATAACCTAAACTTCCCTTGCTTAAATTTGAGACCATTGCTCCTCATTCTGCCACCTGCCACCACTGAGAACAGTCTAGCTGCATACTCTTCCAAACCTCCCTTCAGGTAGATGAAGGCTGCTATTAAATCCCCTCTCAGTTTTCTCTTCTCTAGACTAAATAAACCCAGGTCCTCAGCCTTTCCTCATAAATCATGTCCCTCAGCTCCCTCACCATTTTTGCTTCCCTCTGCGTGACTTAAATTTTTCCACATCCATTGGGGGGGGGGCGGGGGGGAGAGAGCAAAACTGAACACAGTACTCCAGATGTGGTCTCACCAGTGCTGAATAGAGGGGAACAATCACTTCCCTTGATCTGCTGTCAACAGACCTACCAGTGCAGCCCAGTATGCCATTAGCCTTCTTGGCAACAAGGGCACATTGATGTCTCATATTCAGCTTATTGTCAATTGTAACCCTTTTCTTCAGAGCTGCTGTCCAGCCAGTCAGCCCCCAGTCTGTACCAGTGCATGGGATTGTTTCATCCTAAGTGCAGGACTTTGCACTTGTCCTTGCTGAACCTCATGAGATTTCTTTTGGCTCAATCCTCTAATTTGTCTAGGTCACTCTGAGTCCTAGCCCTACCCTTCAGCATATCTACTATTCCCCCTATCTTGGTGTCATCTGCAAACTTGCTGAGAGTGCACTTTATGCTGTCTTCCAGGGCATTGATGAAGATGTTTAACAAAACTGGCTCCAGGACCAAACCCTGGGGCACTCCACTTTATACTGACTGCCAACTAGACATTGAGCCATTGATTACTATTCTCTGAAACTGATGCTTCAGCCAGTTTTCTAGTCACATTACAGTCCACTCACCCAGCCCATACTTCCTTAGCTTGCCTGCGAGAATTGTGTGGGAGACCATATCAAAAGCCTTGCTAAAATCAAGGTATATCACATCCACTGGTCTCCCTATGTCCACAGAGCCAATCATCTCATCATAGAAGGCAATCAGGGTGGTCAGGCATGACTTGCCCTTGGTGAATCCATGCTGATTGTTCCTAATCACCTTTTTCTGCTTCAAGTGCTTAGAAATGGATTCTTTGAGGATATGCTTCATGATTTTTCCAGGGACTGAGGTGAGGCTGACTGGTTTGTAGTTCCCTAGATCCTCCTTTTAACCATTCTTAAATGTGGGCACTATGTTTGCCCTTTTTCAATCATCCAGGACCTCTCCTGATCACCATGAGTTTTCATAGATAATGGCAGGTGACTCTGCAATCGCATCAGCCAACTCCCTCAGCATCTTCAGGTGCATCCCATCCCTCCCCATGGGCTTGTATATGTCCAGCTCTTCTAAATAGCCTCCAGCCTGCTCCTTTGCCACTGACTGCTCATCTCCTCCCCAGACTGCCCTGCACTTGTGCTGTACTCTGGGAGCTGCCCTTGCCTGTGAAGACTGAAGCAAAAAAGGCATTGAGCACTTCAGACTTTTCTGCATCCTCTGTCACAAGGTTGCTTCCCCCATTCAGTTAGGGACCCATTTTCCTTGATGTTCCTCTTGCTGCTGACATACTTGTAGAAACCCTTCTTTTTACCCTTCATGTCCCTTGCTAGCTGCAACTTCAGTAGGACTTTGGCCTTCCTGACTTCATCCGTGCATGCCTGAGAAACACTCTTCCCCTTCTCTCTAGTTCTTTGTCCAAGTTTCCACTTCTTATAAGTTTCCTTTTTGTGAATTAATTTACTGAAGAGTTCCCTGTTAAGCCAAGCTGGTCTTCTGCCATACTTGCTAGTCTTTCTGCTCATCGGGATGGTTTGTTCCTGCACTGTCAGTAAGGCTTCTTTAAATTACAGCCAGCTCTCCTGGACTCCTCTCCCCAATCAGCCTGCCTTCCCAGGGGATCTTCCCCAGGAGTTCCTTGAGCAAGTCAAAGACTGCTCTTATGAAGTCCAGGGTCCTTACTCTGCTTCTCTCCATCCCTCCTTTCCTCAGGATCCTGAACTCAATCATCTCATGGTCACTACTGCCCAAGTTGCCATCCGCTACTACATTTGCCACCAGTTCATCCCTGTTTACGAGCAGCGGGTCAAGAACATGGCCCCTAGTTGGCTGCTCTAGCACTTGCAACAGGAAGTTGTCCTCAATACTTTCCAAAAACCTCCTGGATTGCCTAAGCACTGCTATATTGCCCTCCCAGCAGAAATGAGTGTGATTTGAAGTCCCCCATGAGAACCAGGACTTGTGATTGAGAAACCTGTGCTAGTGTTTGAAGAAAGTTTTATCCCGACTCAAAGTGCAATCATTTACACTTCTGTGTCTGTTTTCTTAGGATAAATCCTAAAAGAGTTGATGGAATAAGAAGTGCTAGGGTTTTGCAAAGTGTATCTGAATGATTATTCTGGGATTACATCAATGGCATAAAAGTGGCAGTGCGCTTAGCAGTTTACTAAACCCTGATCAAAAAGGTGATGTGTCTATATGCCAATCCCAGGATATATCTGTTCCAGAACAAATTAAGGCACAACTTGTCCAGGGGCAAATGCAACATCTATTTCTAACTTTAGTGAGTTCCTTTATAGGCTAATTTTAAGTGCCAAAATAAATCATGCTGGAATTCATATGTATAGAAATAAAGCATGACTTATTTTACAGTGCGAAAAGTGAGAGGTTTTCACTCTTACATAACTCCAATCTTTCTTATGCTTTCCTTAAACAACATGCTTGAGTTGGGAGCATTTCAGCTTCATCAGATCATTTCTTTGACACTTTTTTGAGCAAGTAAAAAAGAGATTCTTAATTGAAACTGTTTTAAATTTAGCAGTAGTATTTAGGCAGACATCATGGGCCAGGTTCAACTTCAGTTGCTTGTGTAAATGAATTAACACTACTGAAGTCAATGCCATTATTGCAGATTTACAGAATTATGCTTTGATAATATGTGAATTAAGGGGCAGGGGAAGGGGAAGTATGTGAAGGAGAAATGGGAAGAACCTGACCAACAAGAATAAATATAGGTATATATGTGATAGAAGGAAAAACAAACAAGAAAGAGAAACTCTCCCATCCCCAAGATTTTTATACTATGAAAATGTTTAGAAAGCTTCCTTGTAAAAACAGAAGACCATGCACACACAGGCAAAGGTCAAAAGGAACAGAAGAAAATGCTTGTCAGTTTAAAAAAAAAAAGAATGAGAATTTAATTCCTGCCTATTTTAAATGCAAATAAATACTTGTAACATGGTTAACTGGGATATTTGGAATGGTTGAAGTTTCCATTTTCTTTCTTAGTACAGGGATGCTCAACCCCTAGCTTGTGGACCAGGTCTGGCGCCGGTGTCCTGCTGTCCAGCCCATGGGGCTCCCCTCAGGTCTGAAAATTTGGCATCAGAGAAGCCATTGTAACACTCCCCTGCTGCCAAATTTCTGGACCCATGGAGAGCCTCTGGTCCTGTGCACAAGATCAGGCATGTAGGGTGGTATGAGTAACACATGGGAATGGGCAGGGGCAGTGCTGGGCCCAGGTCCCAATCGTGGCACACAGGGCTCAGTCCGGCCCACTGATTGGCCCTGTGCCACTCATCTGGCCCATGGGTCAAAAGCTTGAGCACCACTGTCCTAGTAAGACCCTTATAAACGGAGCAAGGCAAAGACTACAGAACTGTTGCCTGGATAATTCTTCACTCCCTGTAGTTTGTCATCTTCCCACCTCTGCAGGTAGGATAGGAGAGGCATAATGGTCATAATGAATTCAAGGACCAGACAACATGAGTGGCACAGCAAGTTAGTTCAGCTGCAACTAGTCAAACAATGATTAAATGATAAGCCACCATTACTGAAAGAACAAGTGACCCAAATGGTCCAGTGTACCTGATGCAAAAGCAATTGGTTCGCCATTGGCTGCAACTGTGAACAATTAACTCACAGCAGTAGATCCAGCCTCAATCTGTTTTTTCCTCTTTTGAATTCCTCTTTTTCAAATAGAAACTGGTGTTTTGGGCAAGCCCTAAAGGAAAAGTTACTGAATCCATCACCACAACTTCTCTTTCTCTCGGAGCACAGGTGTTTACTTTGTCTTTGACTGGATGCAAGAATTATAGCCACTTTGCTTGTGAAGCCAAGGTAGATGTGATCACCTGAGAATACATGGGACTTTACACACTTGCATCTATAATGTAAGGGAAAATATCATCCCAGCTGATGGCAGGATGCAGGGCTGAACAATGTTTCACTGGCTGACCTGAAAATAAATTTCTGATAAGCAAATTGAATCAGAAATAATCATCTCTCAGTGGGTCTGTCCATTGATTAAATGCTGGGGATGGCTTGCTTTTTGGTGCAGGTGCCCGTTTGACAATTTGGGATTGTTGGAGTTTCCTAACATTATTTAAATTCATTAGAGTGAGTGACCACATACCGGCTTACAAGGTTTTCCTCTCCCTCCCTACCCTTTACAACTTCTCAACCCCCATAGTCCTCCTAAGGGTGCTCTCTCTCTCTCTCTCATATATATAATAGCTTAAGGCCCTTGCCTTCCCTGGAATAGTCAACCAACAGGGTGGAAAAAATATGCTGCAGGTGTGGCTATGACTAAATTCTTTCATGTATTCTTGAGGCCATAGTTGTATTGCATCCTCACTGTCACTCCAGACTGCTTAAGTCTCTCTTCCCTGACCCTGACAGGAGGAATGGTATTTTACAGTAAGTGCCAATAGCAATGGTAACATAAAAAGAGAGTCTGCTTCCCCTTTGCCACATTCATATCCTCAACTAATTATTATCCTTCTCTAGCTGTTCTCTTTTGCTTTCTCTTTTTCCAGGTATTGGATTTTTCCTGACCTTTTCCTGAAATTTATTTCACCATTTCTTCCCTAATCCTTATTCGATATTAAGTTTCAAGTAGAAACAAAGCAGCATCATGTCTTGGTATCAGCCAAGTTTATCAACACTAGGCTTATGTTTATATTATGCACCTTTCATCAAATGTGAGAGAACTTCTCAAGTGAACCAAAACCAGTAGAATTTACTATGGTTTTTTTTTTTAAGGCTTTATAAGGATTTTTTAAAATATATATAATATGGTAGAGAGAAAGAG
>NW_017728994.1:13855160-13855727 GCF_001723915.1 Gavialis gangeticus | reverse complement strand
ACAGGAATGAACCATCCCGATGTGCAGGAGGGCTCGCAAGTATGGCAGAAGACCAGTTTGGCTTAGCAGAGAACTCTTCAATGAGCTAAAAAGAATAAGAAAGCTTACAAGAAGTGGACACCTGGACAAATAACTGGAGAAGAGTAAAAGAGGAAGAGTTGGAATTCTAAAGAAAAGTCTTTGGTGCCATTGGTTTCTTGGGCCTGTTTCCAGCAAAATGGTTATGCTATTTCTACTGAGCCTGGGAACTCTAGTCTGGCTGTTTTGAAGCTGAGCAAGCATACTGAAATACTGAAGCCAGCACAAAAGTGCAACACCCAAAGGAACCCTAGCTTCCCATTTATTTATTTGGATGTGACATATGTCTGGCAACCAGGGAGAAATTTTGTATTGCTTGTAGATAATATAGCAAACCATTTTAGTTATTTTTGAAGACCTGAACCTTTACACTGAGTATGCTTTACTGACTTGTCTTTGTCAATGTTCAATTATGTGACTTCCCAGAATCCACCTACAGTTTCATGAGCAGAGCTACTAGAGTAATATAGAAAGTGATGACTGTTTTGC
>NW_017728994.1:13849741-13850160 GCF_001723915.1 Gavialis gangeticus | reverse complement strand
AAAGTTTTTGGGTTTTTTTTCCAGTTTTGCATTTTGTTTTGGTTTTGCAAATGTAATAGTGAGTTCAGTTCACTATGACCTATTTGTTCACAATATTTCTTATATGTAAGCATTTGGACATCTACCTGGTATTTATAAATATAACTCCAAATCTCAAATATTAGAATAAATAGGTTCTTTATACTACACTAAACACTTGTACGGGTACTCCTGGCCTGAGGTTTTGTCATTCATTATTTTCCCATCCAAAAAATGTCTTGCCCATGAGTGAAAACAATACCTTGCCATTCAGCTAGCTAATCACATACCACATACAGTCAACATCATCAAATATTGAACATTGGATGAAATTTATGGCTGAAATTATCAGGTGAGCAGTCACAAATAACAAATGCATTGGTAGAAAATGAAACCAGGTT
>NW_017728994.1:13842199-13844741 GCF_001723915.1 Gavialis gangeticus | reverse complement strand
ATACAGTCAACATCATCAAATATTGAACATTGGATGAAATTTATGGCTGAAATTATCAGGTGAGCAGTCACAAATAACAAATGCATTGGTAGAAAATGAAACCAGGTTTATGACAAAGTTGCAATGAACACTGTAAACAACTGTTCAAGTCCCATGCCTGGGGAAGTTCTGGAGTGAGTAGTTGATGTGGATGTAGCCTCAGAAATGCAAGAAATAATTCTTCTGCATGCATAATGAGATTGCAGTGTTAGGTAATTGTCTATCTGGTTCCAGGATAGACTATCATAGAATTATAGAAAATTAGGGTTGGAAAGGACCTCAGGAGGTCATCGAGTCCAATCTCCTGTTCAAAGCAGCACCATTCCCAATCTAGATCTTTTCTAGCCAGGGCTTTATCAAGTCAGGTCTTAAAAACCTCCAGGATGGAGATTCCACCACCTCTCTAGCCGACTTTTTCCAGTGCTTCACTACCCTCCTAATGAGGGAGCCTTTCCTAATATCCAACCTAATCATTCCTTGCTTCAACTTGAGACCACTGCTCCTTGTTCTCTCATGTGTTACCACTGAGAACAGTCTAGCTCCATCCTCTTTGGAACCACGCTTCAGGGAGTTGAAAGCTGCTATTAAATCCCTGCTCCATGTTCTCTTCTCCAAACTAAATAAACCCAGTTCCCTCAGCCTCTCCTCAGAAGTCATGTGCCCCAGCCCCTGAACCATTTTCATTGCTCTATCTTTTCACATGGATGTTTTGCAAAGTTGTTTTCTATCATATCACGTCTTCTGCTTAACATACATATAAATCTTCCTGGGAAGATGAATACAGCATGGGTTGTGGGAACCCATGTGCCCATATGGCACATGACTTCATCATTGTTTTATCAGATGCAGCTTTGTGAACTTTCTTAACTGAAGTGCAAAGGCAGGCAAGTTGGGATAACCCAGTTTAGATTATGCTTTCAGTGACATAAGTAGCAAAGAAAGGAATCAGATTTCCCTCCATGTTTTATCTTTGCCACCCAGAATCACTGCTTTTGGCTTTCAGGGTAGCAAGTGGAAAACACCTAAATTTCTGCTTATATTACAGCTGTTAACTTTTAGACCCCTACTCCATGTGGAACCCAATGACTAGAGAGATGACGGTCCAATTGCTCATGGATCCTGGTACTCATTAGCCAGAGCAATCAGGGAGCAAACACCAGCACACATTGCTCGCAACAGCTTTATTCAGAATAGAGAATGGCTTCGGACTAGCTCCCAAAAAGCAACAAACCAGGGAGCCACCCTGAACAACAGTTTTTTCCAATATTTATACACCTTGGTTTCATACTTATTAACATTCACCCCACCTATGTCCCTCCTTTGGTTCCACCCATTTCTCCTCCCATCTCTAGCTCCACCTCTGTTTACTGTTTGCTTCCATAACATGGTATTGCCTATGCATTTATTCATTTACATGCCTCTCTGCTAAGAGTGCGTGCGTAAGACTTTGACCCCTGTCTTCCTTTGGTCACTTGTGTTTCTCGCTGGTTCTTTCTCGTTTTCTTGCTGCCTTCAGCACTATCTCCAAGGCCATATTTCTGCTTTTGTCTCCTGACACTAGTTGGTGGGCTATTCTATTTGTACTCAACACATCATGCACTTTACACCCTATCCTTTTGTTAAAAATCTGCTTACCTAACCATTAGCCAAGTTAGTTGCTTTTAATATATATCCAGCCTTGTGACTAGCAGCTTTTGCTGAGGTTACTTTTAATATATCATCCAGCCTTGTGACCAGCAGCTTCTGCTGAGACACAGGAAAAAACTTTTATTCAGCTGCACACACAGCACGCCCAGATTCCATATCGTTACTCCAACACCCAAAATCCATACTGTTACCCTAACATTAACTTACTAGTTTAATGAATGGCTTTTTGTTCACCTCCAACATGTTTAATATTTGGTTACTAACTGAGGTAGTTAAGAAGGTGTTGCCACATCCAGAGGTGCAGGGTAGCAGCTGTTATTTTCTCATATGTGCTTTGATAAATTACTATTATTATCATTATTATTGTTATTGTTGCTGCTGTTTTAACAGTACGGACAGGACCCCCAAGTACATGTGTGGCTGGTTGTGTGGTTCTCGTCTTTCGCAACAGGACATCCTGAAAGTGCATTTCTTATGCATGTCCTCTGAGTCCAGCTGAGGCACCATGGAATAGCTGTCCTACTTTTTTCTGGTATGCTGACATAAAAATGGTCAACTGTGCTAGATGTAAATGCCCAGCCATGGTTCAGGAAAAAAAAACCACAATGTGGACACACCTTGGGCTCCATTGTCACTTAATCAGCTGAGAGAGTCATAAATTTGTTACCCAGGTACATCTAAATTTTAAGTGTAGAACATGTCTATGAGTAGAAGTATGATTTTCAGCTTTGCCAGGAGACTGCACCTTTTTCTCTGGTCTGAGGCCCTCATCACTTTTTTCTGTGACCATCAGCCTTGAAAGTAAACATAGTCTTAAACTGGATTTGGAAGGCTGGGGTGTTTTAGGAAGGGTGTC
>NW_017728994.1:13828471-13837199 GCF_001723915.1 Gavialis gangeticus | reverse complement strand
CTTCTTGCAATATGCAGATACAGTACCTGGCACATGGGGAGGTCTCAGTGGTACTATAATAAAAGCAGGTTTGATCCTTATTTTGTGCTGCTGTGGCATAGGAAGGGTGTCTAAGTAAGGAAGTGGCCTGCTTGGAGCAGGTGGAATAGATTATTTGGGTTGCTGCTTTGTGGATGAAATGGAGATGGTTGTGGTTGTCAAGGAGATGGATATCCAAGGCATAAAAGAGTATTTTGCTGTGAGAAAAGTGAGTTTTCTGTGTTATAGCACAATTATAGGATATAATAATAGTATATTAGGTATATGGGAAGCAAGGAAGACCATTCAGTACCCCAAGCATAGGTGATGATATTACCAAAAGCAAAAGATGAAGGAAGCAAGAGACTGGGTAAAATTAAATGAATCTTGTCTTCTCAGTTCCTGTTTGAAAGTTCATTCATGTTTTTAATTACACACAATAATATGTAATATTGTTCACCTGTCAGTCATGGAACTGTACAACAGTACAGCTGGATTTCATAGTATGGCAGCGTCTAAAGGATATCATAATTACTAACATATCAGAGTCCAGATATGAGAAAATTGCAAGACAGGCACAAGGGGAAAAATAGGGCACGCATCTTGAAATGTTTTGAGATGTATTTGATTACCATAAGTAACGTTTCATTTAACCTTAGTTTCATGAAACTGCATTTTTTTTCCCAATAATTTACAGAGTATAAGAGCAACAGGCCTGTGTAGGTATCTTTGGGCCTTAAAAACTGAAGGGACAGATGAACTTGTGTCATGTTTAGATTAGTGATTCAGGCTGTAAATTGGTCCTCTAGAGAGATGGTGATGTTTTGTTAGAGAATTTAAATTCTTCTCATTTAAATGTACCAGTGGTGGTAAAAAGCAGCAGTGCTAGAGACTGATGTATCTCTCTCTCCATAGAACAGATTCACAACAGGAAAGAGAGAGAGCTCTGCACCTAGCAACATGCCTCATCTCAAGAGCCACATCCCAACTGGGCCCGTAGGGTTTTCTAGTCCCGTAATGCTCAGTGAATGTAATTCTTCCTGTAGAAGTCTCAGTGTGGATGGGGCTCAGGTGTGCTTTACTGTTTTTTGTAGTCTAGACTGGCATTGCAGAACTCAAAAACTATAGTGTTAGGCAAAGTTTTGGGGTGAATTCTGTCTGTCTGACTTTCTTATGAATACCTTTACCAAGAATGCGTATGTATGCCAATAGGAATGATTGTTTTGGTAGCACGAGTGCACACCAGCTCACTAAGAAGCCAAGTGAGACAATTAACTCGTAACACACAAGCTATAGTATAGCTGTCAGGTGGTTATAGCTGTCAGTCACAACTGGCCTAGGCTGAGATGAAAATGCTGGCCTGTCAAATGATGTATACCCATGCAAACCAACTCTTCAGGATTGGATTCATAAAGCAGCATCTCTACTTGGTGAAGCATCCATGTAGAAATAATAGCATCCTGTTCTTGTCTCCCCTTCTTCTCTCACTTGTATCCTGCAAAAATAAGAAAGTGCTACTTTTCCAACTCCAATTGCTTTTGCGGAGTGTTTACTGAGAAACAGAGTGATATTGCAGCCAGCCCCGAGAAAACTCTACCCAGATAATAAAGAAATTGCAGTAAACTTATCAGTGGAGGCTGGATTCAGATTCAGCCAGGTGACAAAAATGGATGATGATAGACAAACAATTCACACTTTAAGTCTTATAAATCATTTAGTCTGAAGCTCCCCCTGGTGGCTACCATGTACGCATCTCCTTCTCAGCATCTCTCTAAAAGAATACAGCAAATAGCTTTTTGTCCATGTTCAGAATTTAACAAAGGCCTCTGGCACACTTGTTTGCAGTATTGCTAATGGAAGGGTTGAATTCATCTGAGCATGTTTATTTCCTTCAACTCTTCCAGCCATATTCTTCACTGGTCCCAACAAACGTAAACAGCAAGGTGTTTAAAGAAAATCAAACAACAGTTCACTTAAATAAAAATTATCTGCCGTGTCTTACTACCATGAGCAATTTAATTAATGCCCAATCACATCCACAAGGCAATGTCTTATTTACAGCCTAACAGATTATTAGTTTGTGCTGCATGCTCTCTTTATCCTCATTATGTTTTACCTTTGAATACTCTTAATGTTGTGGGTGGCTGTTTGCAAAGTGTTTATAGTAGCATTGATCTGTTTTCATCGCTCCTATGTGTGGTAGAATACTGAGCTTTCATTTTAGTCTCTGCTTGGTTCTTCTACAACCTTCTATGCCTCAACAAAGCTACTTTAATATTGGGAACCATATTGAAAAACCTATACTTCAACTGAAAATGAGGAAGATCCCACTGCCTCAATATGAAAAGACAGAGACCCCTGTATGTAGTTGTTTGTAATGCTAAAATTAGACTTCTGCATCAGATAGGTGCTTCTGAATTTTTTTCCCATTACACTCATGAATGAACATATAAAACAATCATACATCATTTCAGATGCTTCCTGTCCTCCTGTATGCTTATTCACAAAAAGAATTTGAGGCAGAAAAGCAGGCTTTAAAAGATTGAAATGGCATAAAACAAAGAGAACATGGAAGTGACTTACATTTCAAACATAAGAAGCAAGACCAGAGTGAAGAAAGTGCTTGAAGTAAAATTGAAGAAGGCAGCCTGAGCAAAATACAAAAGTACAGGAAAAAATATAAAATACAGAAACAGAAAAATAAAGGTGAGACTCAGAACCAGAAGCTGGTGGAAAATAAAGGCAAGTCAAAAACACATACAACTAAAGGAAAAGGTTTGGTTCCTTCTTTGGAATTCTTAGAAGGGGTAGATTTCAGATTGCTTATTTCTATTTGCAGAGTTCAGATTGCTTTGGCACACTTTCAGATATCTCAATTTTCAGCTGAAACCGAACCAGGACATGCTAGTTTTGGTTTGCTGCCTGGAAACAAATGTTGGAGAATCTGTCTTAGTTACTAAATCTCAACATGCATACTTCAACAAAGAGGAGCCTGACCACTCTGTCCTATGACTAAGGACCCAACTAAATCATGGCAGAAATGTGCTATGCAGTGGCTCCTTTAATCTCACTCTTTTTGCCATGTCCTCCCCATTCCTAGTTGGTAGAGGGGCCCTGGTGACCCAGCTGCGTGCTGATAATCTGCCAGTTTTTTGCCTCCTGGCTGATCAGCAAAGAACAGCAAGTGGCAGGGGTGACGAGATCTCTCCACTAAACAGAAATGGGAGGAGGGATGTGCTGTAAAAAGAGCAAGATTTAAAGGAGCTTCTGTGCAGGACATTTCTGCCATGATTTAGGTAGGTCCCTACCTATGATACTTTCAGTTCTCACTGGAGTAAGTGAGAGCAGAGTCCAGAAGGTAACACTTATTTTTAGTCTTCCGCTTGTTATCTTAAAGCCAAAACTGACTGGACACTAAGTTGATTAGTAGCTTAGTAGTAATAATACATATAAGAATTTGAGGAGGTGGGTGGTTTTCTTAATCTTAACCAACCATGCACCATATTTATGTTCCTGCATCTTTAACTCTCAGAACCAGTAGTATGTTAATAACCAAAAGAATCATATAAAAATTATAACTGGTTTATAGCTTCAGTTTTCTCCCTCTCTCCTTCATCAGTAGCCTATAGTTGTCCTCTTAATGTCCTCCATTCTGAATTACAAGATGATAAATTTTGCTACCAAGAAAGGAATTCTTTAATATGGTAGAATATTGCATGTGTGTTTCAGTTAACTGCATGGTTGGGATAGACATGGACAAACTTTCTAGTGTAAGTCCATGTAAACTGGTTCAGAGATGTGATTCTACCAATGCGTGCATATTGGGAGATGTGATAAGGAACCCAAACTCTATAACCTGCATACAACATAGGGAAAGGGGAGAGAAATAGAACCCTTACAGGAGCCAGGCTGTAGAGACTGAGTGGGAAAAGGGAATACAGCAAGCATCTCTCAAGAGACTTAAGGTTGGAGGCCAGGGACTGCTAAGAAAATGGGGAGGGCTGCGGGGCAGGAGAAGTCAAACAGTTCTTGAGGCAGAGCAGGGATACCTGAGCCCATCTTTTGGGACAGCAGTCAGGTTTTCATAGATTTCATAGACATTATGGCTGGAAGGAACCTTGTAAGATCATTGAGTCCAGCCCCCTGCCCAAGGGGCAGGAAGTCAGCTGCGGTCAAAGGATCCCAGCAAGATAAACGTCCAAATGTCTCTTAAAGGAGTCCAGAGTAAGTGCTTGCACCACCTCTGGTGGCAGGCTGTCCCAGGCCTTGGCGGCCCAGACAGTAAAGAAGTTCTTCCTTATGTCCAGCCTGAAACAGTCTTGGAGGAGTTTGTGACCATTTGACCTTGTCATTCCTTGGGGCACTCTGGTGAACAGGCGTTCTCCCAGATCCTGATGTACACCTCTTATATACTTACAGGAAGCCACCAGGTCCCCCCTGAGCCTGTGCTTTTCCAGGCTGAAGAATCCAATAGCTCTCAGCCTCTCATCATAAGGCCTGTTTTCCTGCCCTCTGATCATGCATGTGGCTCTCCTCTGGACTCTCTCAAGCTTCTCCACATCCTTTTAAATTGTAGAGCCCAGCACTGCATGCAGTACTCCAGCTGCGGCCTCACCAAGGCTGAGTACAGCGGGAGGATGACATCCTGGAATTTGCTAGAAAAGCTTCTGTGGATGCAAGCCAGAGTTTTGCTCACTTTACCAGCTGCAACATCATGTTGGTGGCTCATATTCATCTTGTGGCTAGTCATGACCCCAAAGTCCCTTTTGGCTAAGGTGCTAGCAAGTGTAGCACTGCCAAGCCTATAAGCATGCTGCAGGTTTTTCTTCCCAAAGTGGAGTATCTTGCATTTTTCAGTGTTGAACACTATCAGATTTACATCCGCCTATTTTCTGAGCCTGTCAAGATCAGCCTGGACCACCATCCTGTCCTTGGGTGAGGACAATTTACCCCAAAATTTGGTGTCATTGGCAAACTTGGCCAGTCCACTTCTGACACCATACTGTGATAGGAAACCCTTCATTAATGAAGAGGTTAAAAAGTATAGGTCCAAGGATAGAGCCTTGGGGGACACCACTAGTCATGGCGCACCACAACGATTGACTTCCATCAACTACCACTCTCTGGGTCCAACCTCGGAGCCAATTCCCCAGCCAGAGGACGGTGATGTAGCAGAGGCTGCTACATAGTTTTTCTAAGAGATGATCATGGGACACCAGATCAAAAGCTTTTTTAAAATCAAGATATATGATGTTAATCTCTTCTTCCTTGTCCAGAAGGGTGACCAGAAGGGGCAGGGCTTGGCTACATATAAGCTCAGCTGCTGAGCTGGGACTGGCAGTTTAGGCCTGCAGGCATTCCGGAAAGGAATGGAGGACAGAGCTAACTGATACTGAAAAGGAAGTACCCTGGGGCTGGGGGGAATTAAGACAGCTCCTTGTGAGGATGACAGTTGTTATGGCCCCTATGGAGCTTGTAGTTGAGTTATAATTGGAGGGTTAACCTTTTGTGTTCTGTTTTTCTTCTGTGAATTTACGTTTAAAATCAGAGGACTGGAAGTGGCTGTAAAGGTAGAGGAGGCCATGAGTGGGGTGCCAGGTAAGCACCTTCTGCTATGGGGCTGATGCCTGGAGAGCCGGAGCCTGAATCAGTGGACCTGGGCTGAGGGGTCTTAGCTGGAGAAAAAGGTGGCTGAGGCCAAAAAGGCTGAAGTCCAAACAAGGGTTGGGGTCCAAGGAACCCAGTGTTACTTCACTACACAGAAAGAGAAAGAGTGAGGAGAGTCCCAGATGGGGAACCCTCAGTGAGGCATGGGTGTGGCTAAAGGGGGCAGCAAGGAGGTCATGATAGCAGCCTGAAAGCACCCTGGAAAGGACAACCTTGGTCCCAAGAGCAGCCTTACTCCAAAATACACCCATTACCAGGAAATCATGGTAGGTGAGAAGAAGGAAGTGGAGTATTTCTGCTGGTGCCCCTCACTCCTGACCCACAGGTCCCCAGCCCAGGTGGTACCCCTCATTCCCCACCCAGAGCCACCCAGCCCTGCTGGAGGGGGGGCCCCAGCTGCCAGGGCAATGGGTGCAGGGACCTGGGTCTGCAGCCCCCTGCACCTCCGCAGCAGTGCCTGAGCCCCAGCTGCTGCACATGGGAGGCACCAGCTGCTGTGGAGGAGCAGAACGCAGAGCTTGGCTTCCTATCTCTCACAGGCGGCATGGCCCGAGCAGAGCCCATGGTGGGGGCAGATGCAGACTGCCTGCTGCAGGCTCAGCATCCCTGCCCTGCTGCCCTCCCTTCAGGGGCCTCTGCGACCCAGCTGGTGGGACCTGATGCAGCAAGGCAGAGTGGGGCAGGGAAGCTGTATGCCAGTGCTGCAAGCCCTGCATTGCTATGGTGAGGCACCCCCTGTCTACCGGGCAGCAGCAGGGGTGGCAACATGGAGTCATGCCCCTTGCTGATGTTGGGCGGGCAGGGGGTGCTTTGTCATGGCAGCACAGAACTCCCAGCAGGCAGTGGCACTGAGCTTCCCTGCCCTACTCTACTCCGCTGCACTGGGTCCTGCCTGCTGGGCCTTGGAAGCCCTGGGTGGAGGCAGCAGGGTGGGGAGCCCTGAGTCTGTAGTGGGCATCCTGCCTTTGTCCGTACCTTGTTCACAAATCTGGTGGCACGTGCCCCTGAGGGCCCCTTGGGAGTCCACAAGGTGGCAGAGAGCCAGCCTGCAGCCCTGTCCCACTCCCCACCCAAGCCATGCAGCCACATATTCCAGCCCTGGGCCCCAGGCCCCATGTACTGCCCAAGCTGGGCAGAACCGCCAGCCCCAGCTGCAGCTCCTCTCCTGCCCTGCCCTGCCCAACTCCCTCCCTCAATTTGAGGGCCTCAACCCTCCCTCACCCCCCGCACCAGACATACCTGAGGGAGCTGCTCTCCAGGCTGCCTGGAGGCCATGTGCATGTGTACATGCACTCATGCACATGATGCCCCTTTCTGATCGCCCCTCTCCCATTTCCCCAGCCCATTGCAAGCTGGAAATTTGCCAGCTTTCAAGGGGAAACCCACTGTTTCCTTCATTGTTCTCCTTTAAAGGAAAGAATCTAGGTTTTTCTCCTTAAAATGAGAAAATTCAGGTTTTACTGTGTTTCTCCATTGCAACTGGAAAACCCAGATCCCTGCTGCTAATTCTCAGCAATTACCTTTCATCATCCATTTAGGCTTTGCGCCTCTCCCAGGTGTGAAAGCATTTTCTCATTTAGGGAGTGACATCCAACAGTCACTATCATAGAGTACACTCCTGGCCCTATTGAAACATATATGAAATACATTTTATATCAAGCAACACAATGCACATAAGGTTGATACAGCTGAATGCAGTTTGTTGTCACCTACTAGTTGAGACCACACATGCCACACCACTAAAACAAACACAAGAGAACAGGTGATGTGAAACAAACACTTCAGAAGGTTTCAGGGTTTGTGACACCTGCTGACCAAGAAAGATAAGGGGTATCTTGAGCTCCAATGTGACCTTTTAAAAGAAAACTGTTAAAATCCATCATATTTTTTAATTTCAATCTGGAGTTTGTAATGCTGAATGCAACAATGGCCCACCTCTGCCCTCCCCACAACTGAACAGAAAGACTTTAAAGATGTTAAAGACAAAACAATGCTAAATAATCCATTACTTAATTTTTCTTCATGTCTTCCAAAAGACCATATTTACTCGATTCCAAGACATGATTTTTTTTTTCCTCCTGTGTAACACGGGGGGAAAAAATCCAAAGCAAGTAGGTGCTGTGGCTCTGGCTCCCAGCCCAGAGTCAGGACAAAAGGTATAGTTGCTGCCTGCCCCTATGCTGCTTCTTCCCCCCGCCTTTACTCCAAGCAGTCTCTGCTTCCCTGCCTGACCACCTTCCCCCTGCTGCCACTTTCCCCATCTTTCCCCACCCCTGCAACTTCTGCCCTTGCCCCAAAACCCCCACCACTTACACTTGCTCCACTTCTGGTCCAGTTTGGGCATGGAACAAGCATGCTTCTGCTCCAACCTAGACTAGCAATGGTGGCAGCAGGGACATGGCAGCTCAGGCCCCAGCTGCATAGTCCAGATGGAACTTCCACCACTGCTTCTGGGCAAGGCTGGAGCAGGAGCAGAAGTATGCTCCATGCCCAGGCTGGAGCTGGAGCAAGGGGGAGTAGAGGCTGGGGGGGGAAGGAAAGAGGGGGGAAGTGATGTGGGGAGACATGCAGCAGGAGGCAAGGGGTTTGGGGTTAAGATGCTTAACCCTGCCCACACCGTCTGCTACGTGTCTGCCCACATCACTTCCCCCACCACCTACCCTAACTGTATCCCCAACCACCTGCCCCTCCCCACTGCTTGCTCTGATACCTGTTCCCTATCGCTTCCCCCCTGCCACAGCTTTCCCTGGTGCAGCAGTTATGGAGTGGGAATGAATTTAGAATGACCCTCCAGTAATTAGATTGATAAATTATAACAAATCTATATATTTTCCATGTCTAGAATCTGATTACAGGGGGAAAGGCATCATATTGGGTTCCTAGATAATGACCCATGCTTTCGGGTGGGGGACTTGCTGGGGTGGGATGGGCTTCACCTCTCTCCTAAAGGCAAGCATGTCTTCTCTTCCAGGTTGGCTGATCTCGTACAGCGAGCTTTAAACTAGCCTCACCGGGGGAGGGGGCCACTGGAAGACAAGGAGAC